>NW_005873076.1:0-31151 GCF_000147115.1 Myotis lucifugus | reverse complement strand
CGCCGCACAAAGGTGGTCGAGCCCGCAGTCCGGACACGTGACCTGACCGGGAATCGAACCGTGACCTCCTGGTTCATAGGTCGATGCTAAACCACGGAGCCACCCCAGCTGGGTATCCCTGTGTCACCGCCTTTGCCCTGTCTCCGGATAAAACAAGCGCACGAGACTATAAAATAAGCGCAGGCGGCGGCGAGAGGAACCGCAGGCGATGGGGCCGGAATGCGGTGCAGGTGGGCGTGGGGATCACCAAGCAGGAGACAGGCCTGTTTTCACTGATGACGGACACGATGCGTTAACATCTGTGTTAAATGTTGACACCAAATGACCAGCACTTGTGTCCAGAAGCCAGAGAGACTCAGAGATTTTGAGAAAGGTTTTCGCTCTCTGGGAGCGGGCACCTCCGGACGGTGTGGAATCGTGTGGCTCCTGTCAGGAGTCTCCCTTCTGAGTTTCTTCAATGACTTGAGGGCGGCTTCATCCCCAGACCCTCTCATCTCCCACATTATCAGAAAGTCACTGAATGTGTCATTTTAATGGCAAAATTAGACTATTTTAGACGTTGCTAATGTACGTTGTAGTTTTAATAGAAGTGATCAGTGAGCAGGAATTAAGGGTCAAGAGAATGTTCTCACGGGTGACAGTGTCTTCGTAACTGTGCAGGGTACCTGTCCTTTTGGTTGTAAGTACTGAAATCAGCATATTCTCTCTGTGTGTTTTGTGAACCATTGAGTCCATTTGGCGTCCTTTCAGGTCATCTCCAGGTGACACTCCTAAAGGTGAGCGCACACAAGGGCTGCCCTGACAACCGGGTACAGAATTCCAAGGAGAACACACTTCCGTGTGGCAGTGACCGGAGGTACCGCAGGCCCAGGAGCAAAAGCAAAGGTGAGACCAGCAGGTGTGGCTACCCATGCAGAACAGAACCCGGGCGATTCACGAAGCCCAGGCCAGGAGCCTCAGGGCTGGGGCTCAGAGAAGCACATTTGGGGGTCTCAGCAGTGAGGGCACTGGCCCTGGAGGGGTGGAGCCCAGAGAGAGGGTGGGGCAGGGCCCTGCTGGAGGAGACCCAGAGGAGGGAGGGCGGAGAAGAGCAGCCATGGGGGGAAGGAGCTGCCCACGTGGACGTGGCCCTGGCAGCCTGGACCTGCCTCTTCCTGCCTTTATCCACCTGGAAGCCTCTCCTTCTGCAGTGACTCGATTCATGTTCAACGATTCGGGAAGTCTTTGCTAATGAAACAAGTCACATAATACAGAGGTATCTCATGGGAAAGTTTATAGTCTCTCTCTCAGCACCACCCTGCCCCACCCTTCCCTAATCTCCCTCTTCTGCAGAGAAACAAGTACTTTGAACACAAAGTACTTCCCCGTCTCTTTATTTGTTCAGTTCTTGACCAATATTAATTGAGCACCTACTATGTGGAGACTTGATCCAAGGCCCCGGGGGCACAAATATGAGTAAGGTGCAGGGGGCTCCGCACCTCCAAGGGGTTATGTCGTGGTGGAGGGAAGTACAAAAGGAGGGAGGTTTCTAGATGTAGAGGTGAAAGTGAGGGGTCCTTTCTGCTGGGGGGTCATTAGTTGGGGCTGAGAGAGTCTGAAGGGAGCAGTGGAGCAGGAGAGGGGGCAGTCTGGCTTCCCCTTGGAGATGACACATCTCGTCCACTTGCCGACATCAACAGAATTGGTGCTGCCTCCCCCCCCCCCCCCCCATGGCAACTCCACCTTCGTCATCAGCGAGGCTCCCAAACACACTCACCTGCAGGTGCTGTGTAGTCCTGGCTCATACCACACGCTCCACGACAGTCGCTGTCACAGCTCCTCTGGTAGTTATGCTGCAAGGACTGTTTCACTTCCTCATTTCTTCTTCCCGGGTTTCACTTTCCACCACTTCTAACCTGTCATTTGGATTTAAATGGTTTAAGATGTTAGACTTCTTTTCTCATGAAAACAACAACAAAGCCAAGAGCAATCCTGGTGAACCCGCCTGGACTGATTTGCCTTCTCATCTGTGAGCTCATTTGGGACATGGTGCTCTATGCCCTTTAGGAAAACGTCTCCTTCTTGGAAGTGTAAGCTGTGTAGCGCTCCTCTGTTCGTTCACTGTGTCACTGGGTGTAACTTACAGGTGAGTGCAAGGTCCTAGGTTCCCAGGTGGTACAACATCACCCAGACTGAGGCGGGCGATGTCCAGAACCCCAGATGGGGGTCCCTCCTGTCCCCTCCCAGCTGTCCCCCCTCCACAGGGAACCCGTGTGAACACTTCCAATACCACAGGTTGGTTTCTGCCTGACTTTGCACCTCATAGAAGTGGAATGAAACAACATGACTCCGTTGAGATGTGACTTTTTCCATTCAGTATTGTATCTGTGGACTCAGCTGACGCTCCCTGGAGGCTGATGGTGCTGTGAGAAGGAGAAAAACACACAACACACCCCAACAACCTGTCCGGTCTCAGTCATTCGTACTTCCACGAGGACAGCTGTCCCCCGCCATCCGCCACCCTCCCCAGATCTGCACGTGGCTGGGGGCCCTCATTGAACCCTTGTTTCAGGTTTAAATTGAGGGTCATGTACACGCTTCTCCCAATGGTACTGGCAAATTCAAATTGTCCTCGCACTCTAGAGTGAGTGTTTGTAGAGTCTGGAATGACAGGGCAAACGCCCTGACTTACTGTTAAGTTACATGCTCGTGTATTGTGTGGTGGTTGGACTATAGCTTTCACTTCCCTGATCTTGCACATTTTCTGCAGTGAGGAGGGAGCACGTTTAAAATCACAGACTTATCAGCTACATGGAACAGGAGTGAATTGTGATGCCCACCTCGTCCACGGCCCTGTGACACCAGGACTCAGGACTCACACGGGATGCGTGGCCATCAGGGCTCTCAAAGAAACAGCCTGCCCGGCCCACGTGGCTCAGTGGTTGAGTGCCGGCCTATGAACCAGCAGGTCATGGTTTCATTCCCGGTCGGGGCACATGCCCAGGTTGCAGGCTTGATCCCCAGTGTGGGATGTGCAGGAGGCAGCTGATCAATGACTCTCTCTCAGCCTTGAAGTCTATCTCTCTCTCCCTCTTCATTACTCTGAAATCAATAAAAAATGTATTTTAAAAGCCACCTCACCAGAGCACGACAATGCCACCAGCAAAGTGACACCCACCATGTATTGTCTTGGGCTGGGGGAGGCAGGGTGCAGGACTGGAATCGGTGGCCAGCGCTCCACAGGTTTAACCCCTCCTCCGTCCGTTCTTCTGCTGCCCCTCGCCCTGTCCTGCCCCACCGACCAGCCTCATCCCCTCTCCTCAGAGAGGCCGGGAAAATGAGCTCTAAGCGCCTGTGTCAGGGCTTTGCCTTTATGTCCCTCCTGGCTCTCCTGTCCCCAGTGCAGGACACTGGAGTCTCCAAATGAATCGCTGAAAGAAACTGAATTCATGGGTTTCCCACCGGCCATCCTGCTCAGAGTAACGACAACCGTCCCCTGAAAGGGTGCACAGGCGCAGAAGCTGGGGGTAGGGCCCCTCCTCTTTCCCATGTCCATCCCGGAGGAGAGGTGACATTGGACGTGAGCGGCCCTCAGGGTCCAGAGGAGACCACAGAAGCCAGCGCGGGAGCTGACACTGGGGAGCCGTGGGCCTGGGACACTGTGCCGAGGAGGGAGGCTGGTGCTGCCTCCCCCACGCTCCCCTCTTCTAGACACAACCTGCCTTTCAGCCCTCCAGGCCTGGAGGGAGATTCTGCCCTTAGAGGAAGGGCAGGGCGGGACCAACGTGAGCTGAGCTCCCCTTAGGAGCCACCCTGTAAGGGAAAGAACTGGACTCAGAGCCTTTGTCCGCCCATCACACAGAGGAGAACAGAGAGGCTCCCAGCAGGGCAGCCAGGATGGCCTGGGAGCAGAGGATTCGGGGTGTGCCCGCCTCAGGAAGGGGCACTGCTCGTCCTCTCCACCCCCAGTCTCGAGGAACGGGGGACTTTGTGTTCCAGGCTCAAGTGTGACCTGAGCCCCAGCTGGTAGAGTTTGTCCCCGAGGGGATGCCCCTCTTCCCACTGACTGTCCATCCGGCTCCTCTCAGACCACCCTGTGCAGGCCCCACACTCCCTCCCAGGGGACATGCTCAGCTCAGGGAGGGCAGGGCCAGCCCCAAGGAGTCCGACCCTGGCCGCCCCACTGAGGACCAGGCTGCTCCCTTTCAGGCCGGCTCCTCTCATCCTATAAACATCATTGACTTTTTCTTGACCCTCCCATGAAGGTCCCCACAAAAGAGAAAGCCCTTTGCACTTTGCAGGTGTTTCTTGAACAATTTGGACTTCATGACACACTTACAGAGGAAAAGACATTTTATGGAGATTCTTAATCTTTCATTTTATTGTTTTGGATTTAAAATCAATAACAAAAATAATCATTTCCCTAAAAGGAAAAAATGATTCTGATAGTAATGAATAGAATGTTACTGGTGTGCATTTGGAGCATATCATAGATTTTAAATGAAAAGTAAATCAATCAGATCTTTTAATAATTCCCTATGAGCTCATTCGCTGCCTTTTGCTGGTTTCTTTGGATCAGGTTGGAGATGCGGCACGTGATGCGTTTTCATTTCTTGAAGAAAGTGTTTGATGCGTCGTTCACCAGAAGACCCCGACTGTTTAGAGAGATTGAGTCCGTCCTTCAGTTTCCCTGATTCTGGATGGAGAAGGAGGAGGTGAAGGAAGCAGGGAGTGAGGCAGGTGGGAAGGTGAACAGAGCAGAGTCTGGGGCAGTCACAGGAGGGGAAGGAAAAGGGGCGCAGGAGGGGAGAAAGCAGAGGGACTGTGAGACCTGAGGGGAGGGATGGAGCTGGGGCCCAGGAGGGAGCAGGAGACCCAGAGGCAGAGACAGGCCCAGGGAGAGAAGGGGAGGGGGGAGCAGGAGTGAGGAACCTCACCCTGAGAATGCTCTCCAGCTTCTGACATTGGGCTCCTATGTTTTCTAACAGTTCAATCTCGGGCTCGAACGGCTGGCCCTGGTTGTCCACGAAGGTGACCCAGCAGTGCTGGAGCTCTATGGGAACAGGGAGGGAAAGGTGAGCTCCTTCTATAGCCCAGGGAGGGCCCAGGTCTCCGACTCTAGGGACACACCCTCCCCATCAGGATCTCCCTGCCCCCTTTCTCTCTCCTCCCAAGGCACTGAGCTCATCCCTCAAATTCTTTCTTCCACTGGAATCTGAGGCAGCCCCTCCCCTTCTACCAGGAAGTATTTGGGTCCTGATGGCACAGGGACCCACCTCCCCCCTTCCCAGGACCATCTCTGTCCCCTGAACTCTCTCCTCCAGGGGACTCCATCCTCTCCAGAACCAGCACACCCCCCCCCAAACCCCCCCCCCCCCCGGCCGGCACCTGAAAGGGTTCCCCACCTGGATTCTCCTCCTGCCCCCTCTGTGCAGCCATTTCCCAGCCTCTCTGGATGCCCACCTCCCACCCTCAGGAGTCCCTGCTGACCTTTGAGGGTCATGATGGTGAGATGGTCCACAGCGTCCTGCAGCTGGCGTAGCCCATCCTCATAGCCACGGTATTTAGTATGGATGCGAGCAGCAAAGATGCGCAGGCTCACATGGCTGTTCTCGCCCAGAAATTCCACCAGTTTTGAGGCACAGTCAGGGCAGGGGCTCCAGGAGATGTGCCAGGTGAGTCTGTACTGCTTCCCCTCATCCAGGTGCCAAGAACGGACCCCATGCAGGAAGCACAACTCTGCATGACGGAGTACCTGAGCACAGAGGGGGGAGAGGAGGGACCTGTCACTTGCTGTGAACAGGGGAGGGTGGGACCAGCCAGAGGCAGGTGAGGCACTGGCCTCCAGCACAGAATTGAAGGGGCACAGCTCAGCATCAGGGTGAACGCTATTTCAATGCAGGATCTACACAAAGGGAAGGCGACTCATGAATCACATAATATCAGCATCTACAAAGGGCAGAGGAGCAGTGAGGACTTGTTCTACCTCAGCAAACCATGGCTCCCATGGCTCTGTAACTGATCAGTCTTCACTTAGCCTGTTGATATTCAGCCAAACCGGACAGGGCTAGATTTGATTTTTTAAACTATTGCATTAATCATGGTTCTTTTTTCAAATCCTCACTTGGGGAGATTTTTTTCATTGATCTTTAGAGAAAGAGTGAACGGATGGAGGAGGGGCAGCGAGAGAGAAACATCAATGTGGGAGAGACACATCCACTGGTTGCCCACCCCACGCTCCACGAACCGGGGTCAGGGATCAAAGCTGCAACTGAGATATGTGCCCTTGACCTGGAATCCTACCCCTGGCCCCTGGCTGTGCAGGCTGACGCTCTAACCACTGAGAACACAGTTCTGGGCTCCCTGTGATTCACCTTGGTACAGAGTCCCGGAGAGCCTCTATTTTGTGCCCAAAGCCTATGCCTTCAGAAGCTGCCCCTAGTCAGGCCCTGCAGGGAGACAAAGAGCTGAGGGCAGCCTCCGGTGTGGCTCAGTGGGTTGAGCAGGGACCCAGCCACAAACAGGTCACTGGTTCCATTCCTGGTCAGGGCCCAGGCCCAGGTTGCAGGCTTGACTCCCAGTAGGAGGTGTGCAGGAGGCAGTCAACCAATGATTCTCTCTCATCACTGATGCTTCTATCTCTCTTTCCCTTCCTCTCTGGAATCAATAAAATTCTTATAAATAAATAAATATAAATCAATAAATAGCTGCGGACAGAGGGAGGAGGCAGCTGAGCCCCAAGGTCCTGGGCCAGATGCCACAGGGGTGGGTGCTCCCCCCAGGCAGGGGAGCTCTCCCTCGGCTCCCCTACCTCCAGCTCCCGCCTGTGCACCAACACCTCCACATGCTTCCACTCTGGGCTTCCCCCTGTGCTGGGCCCAAGGGTGACACAACTCTGTGGGAAGAAGGGGTGAGGGCACCGAGGCAGAGGTGCGGGAGACATGGGATAAGTGTTGCTGCTGGGCTCCCAGGATTATGGAGATTAGCCCACCCGCCCAGGGAAGGGTTTTCAACCAGGGGCTCAGGGAGGAGGAGAAGTCAGGCCCACGGAGGTAGCGCAGAGCCCTGGTGGCAGTGGATGGTACCTGGGGACCCAGAAGGCATCCTGGGCTACGTGCAGCTGGCAGTGCACTTGTGGGGACAGCACCCTGGCAGGCTGTCCCAGGAGTGACTGGAGGGAGCACCAAGGGGGAGCTCTGGCTCTCTGGCCAGAGGCGGCCCTGGCGGGTCTAGGGGAGAACGGCCCCTTTGTCCAGGTGCCTTTCCCTCTGGCCTGACCCCTCCTCAGAGGCACAGCAGGAGGGACAGGCTGACCCTGGAGGCTGGGCTGACCCTGGGCTGGTGGGCCCAGGCCCTGGGACACTGTGACTGCTTTCTGATGTGGGGCTCCAAGCTGCCAATCACAGCAGAGTCCGTCCTCCCTGCCTCTGGGCAACGCCACAGCAGCTGGGGGCCCAGGGACATTGCTCAGAGGACACCACGCGGGCATGGGACCTTCTCCCAGAGTGTCCCGGGGCCCTGCCTGCTGTGCTCGCTCACCTGGTTGCGCAGGAAGCCCTGGAGCTCCTCCACTGGGGCCCAGGCGTCACCCTCCCGGAACTCCACCTCGTACCACAGGTATGTTTTTTCTCCCAGTTGTGACCGAAGTTGTCCTTGAAGGTGGTTGCATCCATCAGGGGTCTGTGGGCACAGGCAGGAGGAACCCAAGGCATGGGGCTCCTCTGGGGGAGCTGGGACACCTAACCTCCCACAGACCTCTTCGGGGCTCCTGGGGGAGTCAGGCTAGTCCTTTTGTCAGGGTCCCCCCCCCCGGGAGCAGTGCAGGGGCTCAGAGCTCTGACGGGGCCTCTCCTGGCATCACGGTCCTGCCCTCGTCCCGCTGACCCAGCCCTGCCAGGTGCAGCCCAGTGGCGCTGTTTCCTCTGCTCTTCTGGGATAACCTGAGCCACATGGTGCATCAGGGGAAAGGGTGGCCCCATCGAGGAAAGGAGAAGCAAAACTAGTCTTCTCAAATAACTCATCACATTTCCCTTCTCATCATGAAAACCGACGTGTCCTTTACAAAAACCAAAACATAAACCTGAACATGACCTAGGGCAGTGATGGCGAACCTTTTGAGATCAGCGTGTCAGCATTTTGACCAACCCTAACTTAACTCTGGTGCCGGGTCAAACATAGAAATTTTTTGATATTTGCAACCATAGTAAAACAAAGACATATTTTTGATTTATTTTATATATTTAAATGCCATTTAACAAAGAAAAATCAACCAAAAAAATGAGTTCGCTTGTCACCTCTGACGCACCTGTCATAGGTTCGCCATCACTGTCCTTGGGCCTCACTTCAGAGCAGAAAGAATAAATTTCATGGGAGACGGAGGGAGAGGAGAAACGGGGACCCTCAAGGGTGACCCCCAGATTCTAGCCAGGGGCTTAGGGGAGGCGGGTAGGACAGGCCAACTGGGCATCAGCTCAGGGGTCCTGGACATAGAAGGGCCATCAGGAGGGACAGGAAAAGCAGGGGGTTTTCTGAGGAGAAGCCAAGTCCCCTCAGGGAGCCAGGAGGAGGGGCTCAGAAGCAGGGCTGCTCCAGGGGCGGGTGGTACCTGCCAGTTGGTGCTGGGTTGTCCTCCATGTCTCAGCTCCTTCATCTTCTCTTCTAGCCACAGGCTGTCCTCCTCTTGGCTCGCTTTCAAGGACTGAGGTGCCTTGTATGTCAACAGAGCATGTGGAACCTGCTGAGCTGGTTCTGCTGCGCCCCACCCCTTCCCTAAACTCAGGCCACTCATGGCACCCTATGGAGTAATAGAACTTTTCTGTCCAAATGTCTCATCCTGTGTCCTCAGGGGCAACTTAGCTTTTGATTTCTCTGTTCTGACAAAGGCCCTTTCTGGACTGACCTGGGCCAGTGAGGTCCCAGGAGGTGGGGTCACCCTGGGCAGCACGGCACAGCCAGGCAGGAGGCGAGAGTGCAGGTGAGAGGACAGGTGCTCCTACCTGAGGGGAGTCCGGGCACAGGACACGGAGCCCCCACAGGACAGGCCCCGGGTGCCCATCTCTGACTCTCCTGCGGCCGCCAGTGCAGGGCATGGCCAGGCCCAGTGCAGGGACCTGCTGGGCTGAGCCTGGAGGGAGACTCCGTCCTGAGAGGAAGGGCAGGGCGGGACCAAGGTGAGCTGAGCTCCCCTTAGGAGCCACCCTGAATGGAAGGAACTGGACTCGGAGCCTTTGTCCGCCCATCACACAGAGGAGAACAGAGAGGCTCCCAGCAGGGCTGGGCCAGGATGGCCTGGGAGCAGAGGATGCAGGGTGTTCCCGCCTCAGGAAGGGGCACCGCTCGTCCTCTCCACCCCCAGCCTCGATGAACGGGGGACTTTGTGTTCCAGGCTCAAGTGTGACCTGAGCCCCAGCTGGTAGAGTTTGTTCCCGAGGGGATGCCCCTCTGTCCCACTGACTGTCCATCCGGCACCTCTCAGACCACCCTGTGCAGGCCCCACCCTCCCTCCCAGGGGACGTGCCCAGCTCAGGGAGGGCGGGGCCAGCCCCAAGGAGTCCGACCCTGGATGCCCACACTGAGATCCAGGCTGCTACCTTTGAGGCCGGCTCCTCACATCCTTCACCTGTAATACAGGATCCCCCTCTTTCTGGGCTGGGCGCCCCTCCACATGCACAAACAGGTGTCCTCTGCACGGAGCCCCTCCCACCTGCTCTGTCCTTGGACCTTGGTGGCCCTGGGAGCAGCCATGCTGTCCTGCTGGAGGCTCAGGGCTTTGCAGGCGTGGAACAGGCACATCCGGGTGTGTTGTGGGTTCTGCTAGTGTTGCTACTTCATTGGTCACAATCTCCATCCAAACACACCGTCCACACCCAGGAGTTTCCAGAGACCAGGCCTGGGGTCCCTGAGAATCTCCCCGGTGCTGCCCTCAGATCCTGCGTCCCAGGAAGGGAGAATGCTGTCAGATCCAGGCCAGTCCCCTCCTGCACCTCAAGGTCTCCTCCTGTCATGCAACCCACAACGCTCTTCTGAGTCCACACCCCACCCCAGCACCAGAGGGCGGTCTCCTGGCACAAACCCTTTGCTGAGGGCAGCAAGTGCAAAGTCCTAATGCACAAGGCCCGGTGCCCTGGGGGCCCTGGAAGGTGGCGCCCCAGGCCTACCCTGCCCCTCCCAGGTGCCCCTGCAGCCAGAGGGCAGCACCCTGGGCTCAACTCTGCATTGCATGCCCGCCCGAGCGCATAAGGCTCTTCTGGGGCATCTATGGGACCCAGGAGGGGCCATCACCCCAGGGACAGCGCTGTGCTCCCCTGTCCCTGATGGACGTCTCACCGCCAGTCTAGCTCCTCAGCCAGCAGCTCTGAGGTCTCTTCTGGAAGTTTCCCCAGGACCTCCTCCCTCCCCACACCCTCTCCCCCCAGCCAGGCGTCCTGAGCTGCTCTCTGCTGATGCCTGGCTGCCCCTCTGTTATGCGGACCAGCCTGGCCCTGCTGGTCTCCACACCCGGGAGTCCGCTCTGCAGTGAGTGGCGAGTACAGAGGTGGCCAGGAGAGCCCTGTGAAGACCAGGGGCCGCCATGAGTAAGAGGTTTGCACCTCCTCCCAGAGGTTTCATGTCTTGTGTTGTTTGTCTGAGTCAAGTCTCCAAGGGGCAGGAGGAGAGGATGCCTGCGCGGCCCTCACCTCTGTCTCGGTCCCTGCCCTCCCCGGGCCCCCATCCACGCATCCTCTCCCCGGCTCCCCCCCGGAGCCTGGCCCCCTGGGTGCAGGAGAGGCGAGGGCACCTGCTCTTCCTCCGGGTCTCCCTCAGCCAGGCCAGCACCTGGTGTGGTAAAGGCATCAGTAGAGCCTAGTGTTGAACTGGTTTCAAGCGGCCTGGCCCACAGCGAAGTGGGGAGCGGGGAGCATGCCTCTCCCGGGCCCGTGCGATGAGAAGAAGGAAGGGAAGGAACCCTGTGTTTTCTGGGGAAGGACAGTCCCTCCCCATGTCCATCTCTGGAAGGTTGAGTGAAGAATGTAAAGTAATTCCTACATCCTTCTGGAGTTTTCTACCGAAATGTGCAAACTTCTGAACAGGAGGAAGGATGCAGGCCCAGGGGGAGAGGGCGGGGGTGGGTGCGGGGGAGCGGCCCCTGGGCAGGTGCACGCCGTGCTGGGATGTGTGCTGTTCCCTTGTCAGGGAAACGGGGGACAGGGTGGGGTGCCCCGGGGAAGCCCAGGCTGAGGTCAGAGAGCCAGGCGGGCCCACTCTGCCCTGTCGCTCTGGGCCTGGGATGGATGATCTGGATGTGTCTGGAGTCAGGGCCAGGCTGCTCTGTAGGAGGTGTCAGGTCTGCGGTCCTGAGCCCCAGCCCAGCCCCGGCCTCAGCACTGTTCCCAGGCTGTCTCAGCCCCTCTCCAATCTCAGGCCCTGGGCCACGGGCAAAGCTCTGAGATGGGGGCCCGGGAGATGGGGGTGGAGGAGCACAGTAGCACCACCTGTCCTCTGCTCGGGGTGCCCCCTCCACCCGGACACGGCACCTTGTGGATGTTTTGGTCCCTTGTTCCCAGAAATGGAGATGGGGCCCTGGTTGGTTTTGCTCAGTGGATAGAGCATTGGGCCTGGGACTGAAGGGTACTGGGTTCGATTCCTATCAAGGGCACCTGCCCAGGTTGCAGGCTAGGTCCCTAGTAGGGAGCGTGCAGGAGGCAGCCAATCAATGATTCTCATCATTGATGTTTCTAATCTCTCTATCCCTCTCTCTTCTTCTCTGAAATCAATAAAAATATATATATTAAAATGAAAAAAAAAAAGAAATGGAGATGGGCCTTCTGTCAAAGCCCAGAAATGGAAAAAGAAGGAGCAGTTGGGAGGTTGAGGTTCTTCCCGTAAAACACACCTGGGGAGTGTTGACATCTCCTGTTTCGGTCAGAGAGGAGGGAGGCATCAGGTGTGTCCGGGAATCCTGACGTGGTTCCTTTTTGTCACGTGTGAGCGAGTGAGCCTGTGCCCCTTGCGTCTGGGCCAGGGATGGGATGGGCAGGTTGGCACAGGCACAACTGAGGGTGAGGCCTGCTCTTGACATATCTGTGGCTTTTAAGGTCCTGGCGACATTGAGGGGGAGCTGGCTGGTCTCACCTCCCCAGGGTCACAGCCTGCAGACGGGGCAAGGTGTGCGGCCTCCCACAGCCCCGAGGAAAGAGCGTGGGGCCCTTCTCCCTGGGAGTCCTCGGCCTCAGCCCCTGGCTGCCAGCGGGGCCCAGGCTCCTCCTCTGCTGGGTTTGCATCCTGACTGCCAGGAGCCGGCCAGTGGGGAGGGGACCCTCCGCACAGAATCAACCCTCGACAATTGAGTCTGTTATTGTTACTCTCCACTTACCAGCGTCCACCTGCTCCAGAGCCTCAGGCAGGGGGAGGGAAGCCTGAGTTCCGTCCGCAGATCCCGGGTTTTGCGTGTTGTTTTCTGCTCCCAAGAACCCCTGAGTCCTGTGAGGACAGTGGCTGGAGGCTGGCTCTGTTTCTCTGTTCCTGATGATATGGAGAGCTGTGGCTGTCCCTGTCCCTGTCCCTGTCCCTGGTCCTCAGGTTTAATGAGCTGGAGACCTGTGGCTGTCCCCTGTCCCCGGTCATTGGCTCTGGGCCAGGGAGGGTGTGGCTCTGTTCTCGGAGGGTGCCCCCTCCTGGTGGTGAGTTAGGCCTTAGGAGTGTGAGCCCCCAGATCCTTTTCTGGTCCCTCTCAGCTCCCTCTGCCGTGTATACAGCAGGTGCTCAGGGTGTGTGCACACTCAGTGACTTGCAAAGACTTTGGGGAGGTGGAAGGGCTTTGGGGAAGTAGGAGCCCGGCTTCCATCCAGCTCTCGGGCGAGGATTTCGCTCATCGCAGCAGCCACAGCGACCTGGGCGTTCACCGTGCCCAGTCCGCACAGACGCCCGTTTTCCTTTTATCGACAATTCCTTTTGTTTTTATCCTCACCCGAGGATATTTTTCCATTGATTTTTAGAGAGAGTGGAAGAGAGGCAAAGACAGAGAGAAACACCGATGTGAGAGAAACATACCGACTGGGCGCCTCCTGCACAAGCCCTGACCAGGGCCCTGGTTGGGGAGGATCCTGCAACCAAGGTCCATGCCCTTCACCAGAACTGAACCCGGGACCCTTTGGTCCGCAGGCTGACGCTCTCTCCACTTGGACAAACCAGCCAGGGCAGCACATTCCATTCTATAAAGTCCGAGATGCTTGAGGACTCAGTGCCTGTCTTCTCCCACTGGTGTCCTCGGACTCCCAGGGGCTGCCCACCTGCAGGCATCGGCCCTCATCCCAGGCAAAGGGAAGCACATAAGACCCACCCCAGGCCTGCGAGCCCGCATGTCTTTTTGGTGACAGGTGTCGCTGTCCACCATGAGGGTGACGGAGGAGAACCCCACGAGTTCACAGTTTCAGCTGGAGCGTGAGACCCCACTGGTCCTCCTTGAGGCTGCCCCTCCGTCTGGGCGCCCCCAGCCCTGGCCGCCTCCGTCCCCTCTGAGGGGCTTGGGAAGGAGGACCTGCTCAGGACACTGAGGTGAGGAGTCTGGATGGGGCGGCAAAACGAAAGGGGCCGGGACCAAACACGCACACACACACACACACACACACACACAAGACACACACACAGACACACACAGACACACACACACAGAGACACACACACACACACACACACACACACAGAGACACACACACACACACACAAAGACACAGACACACACACAGAGACACACACACACAGACACACAAAGACACAGACACACACAGACACACACACACACAGACACACGCAGACACACACAGACACACACAGACACACACAGACACACACACACAGACTCACACACACAGACACACACACTCAGACACACAGACACAGACACACATAGAAACACACACAGACATAAACACACACACAGACACACACACACAGACACACACCCACCCACACATACCCACACACCCACACACACACACAGACACACACACAGACTCACACACACACAGACACACACACAGACACACACAGAGACACACACACACACTCAGCAGATGACAAGCAGGAATCTCCTAGGTTCTCCAGACACACCCACAAGCCCCCATCTGAGTGGCAGGAAGCAGAGGACATCCCCACTCCCAGGCGGGTTTGCCAGAACCTCATCATCGAATCAGCTCCTTGGGTTTGGATACCTGGACTCTGGCAAGAGCCCCCACTTCTCTTCCTGGAAGCCACTGACCAAGACGCAGTCACTCTGGGAAAGCAGACGAGCGGGTAGAAGACACGTGGTCTCACATGACAAGAGGGGTCCCCACTCTCTGCGCTGTCACATGCAGGTCCAGGCAGACCTGACCCCCTGCTCCCAGGGCCCCGTCTCCCTGGAACCGCAGGCTCAGAGCTTTGCCCCTGACACGGGGACCTGAGACCTCGGAGAGGGTAGCTCACATCTGAGGACACGGCTGAGCCCTGGGCTCCCCACCTCAGCCTGTCCTCCTGCAGGAAGGCCACCTGCGGGAAGGCAGACCTGGGCCTCATGCAGAGCAGCCTCTTGCCCGGCCAGTGTGGCTCAGTAGTTGAGCATCGACCTATGAAGCAAGAGTTCTCGGTTCAATTCCCCGTCAGGGCACATGCCGGGTTGTGGGCTCGATCCCCAATGAGGGGGGTGCAGGAGGCAGCCGATCAATGATTCTCTCTCATCATTGATGTTTCTAAGTTTATCTCCCTCTCCCTTCCTCTCTGAAATCAATAAAAAAAAATATTACAATGAAACATACAACTACGTGTCTTCTGATTTGATGATGAGGAGCTGATTCGATGATGAGGTTCTTGCAAACCCGCCCGGGAGTGGGAACGTCCTCTGCTTCCTGCCACTCAGACGGAGGCCGGTGGGTGTGTCTGGAGAACCTAGGAGATTCCTGCTTGTCATCTGCTTGCGTATGTGTGTGTGTGTGTCTGTGTTTGGTGAGTCAGAGCAGCCTTCGGGCGCATTGCCCAGACACAGCTGTGTGCCAAGCCCGATCTTTGTCGTATCTGTGGCACCTGCGGTGGGACCACCAGCTGGAAGCAAGGGAATCAGCCACAGCCACGGAGTCAGCATGCAGTGTTGAGTGCACTGGGGACAGACCCGGGGCTGCGCTGGCATGTTCCCTGGGAGGGAGCGTGGGGCCGGCACAGGGTGGTCTGAGAGGAGCCGGATGGACAGTCAGTCGGACAGAGGGGAATCCCCTTAGGGACAAACACTACCAGCTGGGGCTCAGTTCACACTTGAGCCTGGAACACAAAGTCCCCCGTTCATCGAGGCTGGGGGTGGAGAGGACGAGCGGTGCCCCTTCCTGAGGCGGGCACACCCTGCATCCTCTGCTCCCAGGCCATCCTGGCCCAGCCCTGCTGGGAGCCTCTCTGTTCTCCTCTGTGTGATGGGCGGACAAAGGCTCCGAGTCCAGTTCCTTCCCCTACAGGGTGGCTCCTAAGGGGAGCTCAGCTCACATTGGTCCCGCCCTGCCCTTCCTCTCAGGGCAGTGTCTCCCTCCTGGCTCAGCCCCGCAGGTCCCTGCACTGGAGCCCGCGGGAGAGTCAGGGATGGGCACCCGGGGCCTGTCCTGTGGGGGCTCCGTGTCCTGTGCCCGGACCCTCCTCAGGTAGGAGCACCTGTCCTCTCACCTGCGCTCTCGCCTCCTGCCTGGCTGTGCCGTGCTGCCCAGGGTGACCCCACCTCCTGGGACCTCACTGGCCCAGGTCAGTCCAGGAAGGGCCTTTGTCAGAACAGAGAAATCAAAACCTAACTTGCCCCTGAGGGCACAGGATGAGACATTTGGCAGAAAAGTTCCCTCTCCTATGACACTATGTGGGTGGCATGAGTGTCTTTAGTTTTGGGAAGGGGTGGGGCTTAGCAGGGCCAGCTCAGCAGCTTCCAGGTGCTTCCATGGCATATAAGGCACCTCAGTCCTTGAAAGCGTCCCAGACACAGGACGGCCTGTGGCTAGAAGAGAAGGTGAAGGAGCTGAGACATGGAGGACAACCCAGCACCAACTGGCAGGTACCACCCGCCCCTGGAGCAGCCCTGCTTCTGAGCCCTTCCTCCTGGCTCCCTGAGGGACTTGTCTTCTCCCCAGGGGACCCCCTGCTTCTCCCGTCCCTCCTGATGGCCCTTCTTTGTCCAGGACCCCTCAGCTGATGCCCAGTGGGACTATCCTACCCGCCTCTCCTAAGACCCTGGTTAGACTCTGGGGGTCATGTTTGAGGGTCCCTGTTTCTCCTCTCCCTCCATCTCCCATGAAATCTATTCTTTCTGCTCTGAACTGAGGCCCTAGGACAGTGATGGCGAACCTATGACAGGTGAGTCAGAGGTGACACGCGAACTCATTTTTTTGGTTGATTTTTCTTTGTTAAATGGCATTTATATATATAATATAAATCAAAAATATAAACCTTTGTTTTACTATGGTTGCAAAGATCAAAAATTTCTATATGTGACACGGCATCAGAGTTAAGTTAGGGTTTTTCAAAATGCTGACACACCGAGCTCAAAAGGTTCGCCATCACTGCCCTAGGAGGTCACGTTCAGATTTATATTTTTGTTTTTGTAAAGGACATGACTGTTTTCATGATGAGAAGGGAATGTCATGAGTTATTTGAGAAGACTAGTTTGGCATCTCTTTTCTCCGATGGGGCCACCCTTTCCCTTGATGCACCATGTGGCTCAGGTTAACCCAGAAGAGCAGAGGAAACAGCGCCACTGGGCTGCACCTGGCAGGGCTGGGTCAGCGGGACGAGGGCAGGATGGTGATGCCAGGAGAGGCCACGTCAGAGCTCTGAGCCCCTGCACTGCTCCCGGGGGGGACCCTTAAAAAGGACTGGACTGACCTCCCCAAGAGCCCCCAAAGGGTCAGAGAGGGAGGTTAGGTGGCCCAGCTAAGTGAGTGGATGCCCGTCCTCTGTGTGTCTAGCCGGGATGTGTGTGCAGAGGGGAGGAGAACGGGGTGATCTCCAGAGGAGCTCCATGCCTTGCTTCCTCCTGCCTGTGCCCACAGAACCCTGATCAATAAAGCAACCTTCAGGAGAAACTTCGGTGACAAATGGGCAAACGAAACATACCTGTGCTACGAGGTGGAGGTCCGGAAGGGCGATGCCTGGGCCCCAGTGGAGGGGCTCCAGGGCTTCCTGTGCAACCAGGTGAGCGAGCACAGCAGGCAGGGCCCCGGGACACTCGGGGAGAAGGTTCCCATGCCCGCAGGTGTCCTCTGAGCAATGTCCCTGGCCCCCAGCTGCTGTGGCGTTGCCCAGAGGCAGGGAGGACGGACTCTGCTCTGATTGGCAGCTTGCAGCCCCACATCAGAAAGCAGTCACAGTGTCCCAGGGCCTGTGCCCACCAGCCCAGTGTCAGCCCAGCCTCCAGGGTCAGCCTGTCCCTCCTGCTGTGCCTCTGAGGAGGGGTCAGGCCAGAGGAAAAGGCACCTGGACAAAGGGGCCGTTCTCCCCTGGCCCCAGCCGGGCAGCCTGTGGTCAGAGAGCCAGAGCTCCCCCTTGGTGCTCCCTCCAGTCACTCCTGGGAGAGCCTGGAGGGTGCTGTCCTCACAAGTGCATTGCCAGCTGCACGTAGCCCAGGACGCCTCCTGGGTCCCCAGGTACCATCCACTGCCACCAGGGCCTTGCGCTAGCTCCATGGGCCTGACTTCTTCCTCCTCCCTGAGCCCCTGGTTGAAAACCCTTCCCTGGGCGGGTGGGCTAATCTCCATAACCCTGGGAGCCCAGCAGCGAGGCTCATCCCGTGTCTCCCGCACCTATGCCTCGGTGCCCTCACCCCTTCTTCCCGCAGAGTTGTGTCACCCTTGAGCCCAGCACAAGGGGGAAGCCCAGAGTAGAAGCCTGTGGAGGTGTTGGTGCACAGGCGGGAGCTGGAGGTAGGGGAGTAGAGGGAGAGCTCCCCTGCCTGGAGGAAGCACCCACCCCTGTGGCATCAGGCCCAGGACCTTGGGGCTCAGCTGCCTCCTCCCTCTGTCCTCAGCTATTTATTTATTTACTTATTTAAGTGACTTATAGATTCCAGAGAGGAAGAGAGAGAGATAGAAACATCAGTGATGAGAAAGAGACCATTGGTTGGCTGCCACCTGCACGCCCCCTACTGGGAATCAAGCCTGCAACTTGGGCCTGGGTCCTGACCAGGAATGGAACTGGTGACTTCTTTGTGGATGGGTCGCTGCTCAACCCACTGAGCAACACTGTCTGGGATGTCCTCAGCTCTTTGTCTCACTGCAGGGTCTGAGTAGGTGCAGCTCCTGAAAGCATAGGCTTTGGGCACCAAATAGAGGCTCTCTGGGAACTCTGTACCAAGGTGAATCACATGGAGCCCAGATCTGTGTTCTCAGTGGTTAGAGCGTCAGCCTGCACAGCCAGGGGCCCGGGGTAGGATTTCAGGCCAAAGGCACTTATATCTGTTGCAGCTTTGATCCCGGGCCCCGGGTCGTGGAGCGTGGGGTAGGCAACCATTGGATGTGTCTCTCCCATGTTGATGTTTCTCTCTCCCTGCCCCCTCCTCCATCCCTCCACCCTTTCTCTAAAGATCAATGGAAAAAATCTCCCCAAGAGAGGATTTGAAAAAAGAACCATATTTAGCACTAATCGGTTTAGCTCGGTGGATAGAGCGTTGGACTGTGGACTGAAGGGTCCCAGGTTTGATTCCGGTCAACGGCATGTACCTTGGTTGCGGGCACATCCCCGGTGGGGAGTGGGCAGGAGGCAGCTGATGGATGTTTCTCTCTCATCAATGTTTCTGACTCTCTATCCCTCTCCGCTCCTCTCTGTAAAAAAAAAAAAAAAAAAAAAAAAAATCAATAAAATATATACATTTTTAAAAAGAACCAAAACTTTAAAAAATTAAACCTAATGCAAATTCCATGGTGAATGAAATATCAACAGGCTAAATGAAGACTGATCAGTTCCAGAGCCATGGGAGCCATGGTTTGCTGATGTAGGAAAGTCCTCACTGCTGATGTGCCCTTTGTAGATGCTGATATTATGTGATTCATGAGTTGCCTTCCCTTTGATCGTGTAGATCCTGCATTGAGATAGCGTTCATCCTGACGCTGAGCTGTGCCCCTTCAATTCTGTGCTGGAGGCCAGTGCCTCACCTGCCTCTGGCTGGTGCCACCCTCCCCTGTTCACAGCAAGTGACATGTCCCTCTTCTCCCCCCTCTGTGCTCAGGGTGCTGACACACACAGGCAACACTGTCCTGAAGGGTTGTGCTTCCTGGATGGTAACAATCACAGGAATCCCAAACCTCGTGCAGAGTTGTGCTTCCTGGCCCTGTTCCAGCCTGGGCACCTGGATAGGAAGGAACAGTACAGACTCACCTGGTACATGTCCTGGAGCCCCTGCCCTGACTGTGTTCCACAACTGGTTGACTTCCTGCACGAGAACAGACACGTGCAGCTGCGCATCTTCGCTGCTGGCATCTACACCTTTGTCAGTGGCTATGAGGATGGGCTGCGCCAGCTGCGGGACGCTGGGGCCCAACTCGACATCATGACCTTCAAAGGTCAGCAGGGACTCCTGAGGGTGGGAGGTGGGCGGGCAGGGAGGCTGGGAAATGGCTACACAGAGGGGGCAGGAGGAGAATCCAGGTGGGGATGACTGTCAGCTGCCTGCAGGGGGGCTGCTGGGTCTGGAGAGGATGGAGTCCCCTGGAGGAGAGAGTTCAGGGGAGAGAGGGGGTCCTGGGAAGGGGGGAGGTGGGTCCCTGTGCCATCAGGACCCAGGTCCTTCCTGGTAGAAGGGGAGGGGCTGCCTCAGATTCCAGTGGAAGGAAGAATTTGAGGGATGAACTCAGTGCCTTGGGAGGAGAAAGAAAGGGGGCAGGGAGATTCTGATGGGGAGGGTGTGTCCCTAGAGTCAGAGACCTGGGCCCTCCCCGCTCTGGAAGGAGCTCACCTTTCCCTCCCTGTTCCCCTAGAGCTCCAGCACTGCTGGGACACCTTCGTGGACAACCACGGCCAGGTGTTGGAGCCTAAGACTGAACTGGAAATAAACATACAGAAGCTGAAGGACATTCTCAGGTTCCTCCTCCTTCTCCCCGCCACGCCCCCTCTGTGGTCCCTCCTCCCCTTCTCTCCTTGGGCCTGTTTCTCCCTAGGGGTCACCTGCTCCCTCCTGGGCCCCAGCTCCATCCCTCCCCTCAGGGCTCACAGTCCCTCTGCTTTCTCCCCTCCTGCGCCCCTTTTCCTTCCCCTCCTGTGACTGCCCCAGACTCTGCTCTGTTCACCTTCCCACCTGCCTCACTCCCTGCTTCCTCCACCTCCTCCTTCTCCATCCAGAGTCAGGGAAACTGAAGGATGAACTTCCATCTCTCGAAACAGTCGGGGTCTTATGGTGAAGGAGGAATAAAGCACTCTCTTCAAGGAATGAAAACGCATCACGTGCCGCATCTCCAACTTCATTCACAGAAACCAGTAAAAAGCAACGAATGGGCTCATAAGGAATTTTTTAAAAATATGATTGATTTACTTTTCTTTTTTTTCCCTTTTTTTTCTTTTTTTAAAATTAAATCTTTATTGTTCAGATTACATTTGTTCCTCTTTCCCCCTTCCCCCCCCCCCCGTAACTCCCCTCCTCCCAGTTCCCGCCCCACCCTCCGCCCTCACTCCCCACCCACTGTCCTCATCCATAGGTGCACGATTTTTGTCCAGTCTCTTCCCCCATCTCCCACACCCCTTCCCCCCCAAGAACAGTTGGTCCATTCCCTTTCTATGTCCCTGATTCTATTATAATCACCAGTTCATTCTGTACATCAGATTATTTATTCACTTGATTCTTAGATTCACTTGTTGATAGATGCATGTTTGTTGTTCATAATTTGTATCTTTACCTTTTTCTTCTTCTTCCTCTTCTTAAAGGATACCTTTCAGCATTTCATATAATACTGGTTTGGTGGTGATGAACTCCTTTAGCTTTTCCTTGTCTGTGAAGCTCCTTATCTGACCTTCAATTCTGAGTGATAGCTTTGCTGGATAAAGTAATCTTGGTTGTAGGTTCTTGGTATTCAGCACTTTGAATATTTCTTGCCATTCCCTTCTGGCCTGCAAAGTTTCTGTTGAGAAATCAGCTGACAGTCGTATGTTATGGGTTGGCTCAACGAGATAGACCACCGACTCAGAATTTAAATTTGAAAGCCTTTTTATTAAGCTGGCCAGCTGACCACAGCCCGTACCTTCCACCTCTGGGAAGCCTCGCGGCATGTGGCAAAGAGCAAGCGTGCATTATGATTTTTATAGCAAAACAGTGTTCAAAGAATACAAAGCATTTCATTAGAAGTTCACAAAAAGTTCATGAGAACGGAGGGGAGGTAAACAGAGTCACACCTGGCTGGAGCGTATCATATCACATTGTTTTTCTAAGACAATCTAGCAATTTTTCTTCCATGCTCTCTGACCCTGACACAATCCTTCTACACAATCGCTCTCCATACATCAGTCCTCCTCCCAGCACATACACAATCCTCATATCCTGGCAACACAATTCTTTCTCATACATCCCCCTCTGTCCGAGCACATTCAATTTCTCATGTCTTATTTCCTCCCCTTAGCTCATTCTGTAACATTCTGTAACCCTTCCATGCCGCAATCCCTCACCCTAGCACATCGTATGGGTATTCCCTTGTAGGGAACTGTGTTTCTTTCTCTTGCTGCTTTTAAGATTCTCTCTTTGTCTTTTGCTCTTGGCATTTTAATTATGATGTGTCTTGGTGTGGTCCTCTTTGGATTCCTTTTGTTTGGGGTTCTCTGCGCTTCTTGGACCTATAAGTCCATTTCTTTCACCAGGTGGGGGAAGTTTTCTGTCATTATTTCTTCAAATAGGTTTTCAATATCTTGCTCTCTCTCATCTTCTGGCACCCCTATAATTCTGATGTTTGTACGCTTGAAGCTGTCCCAGAGGCTCCTTACACTATCTTTGTATTTTCAGATTCTTTTTTCATTTTGCTTTTCCGGTTGGGTGTTTTTGCTTCTTCGCATTTCAAATCTTTGACTTGATTCTTGTGCTCCTCTGGTCTGCTGTTGGGTGTCTGTATAATATTCTTTATTTCAGTCAGTGTATGCTTAATTTCTAGTTGGTTCTTTATCACAACATCGAGGGTCTCATTAGATTTCTTGAGGCTCTCATCAAGTTTATCGGCAGTTTCTAGAAAATTATTGAAAGCCCTTAAAAGTGCGTTTTTTAGCTCTATATCCTCCATTTCTGTCATGTTTCTTTGTCTCCGCATTTTTTATGCTTTCTTGATGCACCCCCCTTGTGGTCTTTGTGCGCAGTCTTGTTGTAGTTAAGCCTTGATTGTTGTCGGCAATACTGGGCGTGAATTGACCTCCAGGCTAACTGGCTATGAGAGTCAGCTGTGTCTGCAATGGGAGAGCTTCTGTGCTGGATCTCTAGGGTGGTGCTAATCTAGCCTTTGCCTGAGGCTATTCGGCAAATGCATCTGTGCAGGGCTTGAGCGGGGCGGGTCCCAGGGGATCTACAGGGCGGGCAGAGCGAGCAGTTATTGCTGCTCTCAGTTCTGTCCCCAGTGGCTCTGCAACCGCTGCAAACCTCGGAGAGAAAGCTGCCTTCCCGCTTCTCCCATTTGAGTCTGGGTCCCTAGAGACTCGCTCGGATCTGGAGCTCATAGTCTGAAACTCCCTCCCGATTGAAAACAACAACCGCGCCCTCCGCCGCCAGCCCGCTCCACATGCACTCCGCACCTTAGTATTTCACTTCAGCACTGCGCCTCCTCTGAGTCTTGTATGGTTTCCGCTTTCCTCCTAGTTGTAGAACTTTAACTCAGACAGCCTTCCTGTGGTTCTGGATGATGTCCGTTCCGTCTTTTAGTTGTATTTTTGAAGTGGTTGTTCGAGGCAGCAAACTCCCGCATTAACCTATGCCGCCATCTTGATTCTCGATTTACTTTTCATTTAAATTCTATGATGTGTTCCAAATACACACCGGTAACATTCTATTCGTTACTATCAGAATTATTTTTATATTTAGAGGATTAATTATTTACATTGATTTTATGAGACTGACGCGCTACCTACTGCGCTAACGAGGCACCTTACATTGATTTTAAATCTAAAGCAATAACATGAAAGATTAAGAACCTTCCACACAATGCTTTTTCCTCTGTAAGTGTTTCATGAAGTCCAAACAGTTCAATAAACACCTGCAGAAGTGAAAATGCCCTTCTCTTCTGTAGGAACCTCGGGGGAGGGCAGTGGTCACACTAATTGCCACTGGCCACGTAAAGTCAGTTATATTTATAGGAGCGGAAGCTCAAACCCAAAAGCCTAAACCCATCGACCAAGGATGTGCTGAGAGTAGTGCTGTGTGAAATGACAGCCCCTGCAATAGGAGAAGAGAAAGGCTCAGGGCCACTATTGGAAGAGCAATTGAAGTTGACATTGGCTGAGGGGAGGGCTGGGGATTACTGAGTCCTCAGGCCTTTCCAATTCCAATCCCTGGAGAGGACGCTGGAGGGAGGGGCGTCCCTGCAGACAGGATCCCTCTGCCCTTCCCAGGACCTGGCCCACACAGGATGCAGTGCAGGCAGCAGCTGTCTGTCCTGCCGTGTCTCTGTGGAGCCTGAATCATGCTGAGCGAGTCCCTGGCAGCAGGCATCCTGCACAAGGCCTTACAGGCAACGAAGGCTCCCAGGTCTCTCACCACAGGCTTCTGCTCACATGTCTGGACCTCCCCCCTCCCCCCCCCCCCCCCCCGTAAAACCTCAAAAAGGATGGTGGGGCTGGGACTTAAACCCTTAATTTAGAGGAAATTGGAGGATAAAAAATAAGGCCAGGCTTATTGTTTTGGGCAAAACAGTAAGAAGGGACTTGGGCCGGAGGACCCAAACCCGGGGGAAAAACTGTTAAAAAAGTAACCTAAAAAATGAAAAAGAAGAGAAGAGACAGAGAGGGTGTGGGGTGCGATGGGGAAAGGATGGAAGTGGGCGGGACAAAAGCAGGGCTGGGGGCCAATGGTGGGAGACAAGGGGCAGGAATGAGATCAAGGACAGAAGGCTGGGTTGTCAGGGGACTGTGGTCGCCATGGAGGGGCTGAAAGTCAGCTTGTTTCCCAGGACAAGACCTGTGGGAGGAGGAGGACAGTGTGGGCCTGGTCAGCCAAACAGTGATGCTATTGGAATCTCTCCCCAGTCCTGAGCCCCAACTCAGCTCTGGGGGGTTGTCTCCTCCTGCTGGTCTCCTCCAAGCCTCAGATTGGGGCCACCTCCACATCTGAAAGTCGGGCCTGATGCTTCCAGCTCTTTCTCTGCCATTTACTGACCCCATTCCCTCAGGATGGAAGAGGATGAAGGAGAGTTTTTTGTTTGTTTGTTGACAGACAGATCCTGCCCCAGGTTTATTTGTACAATCAGCACAGGAGGGCACCAGGGCCACGCAGACAGCAGCCCAGGGGCCCCCCAGTCCTTCCGTCCTCACGTCGGCAGACAGAGGCCTCTACTGTGGAGCCTTCGTGGGACCTGGGCTACTTTGGGAGCAGGTGCCTGGGTACCTTTGGGATCCTGAACTTCAACCTGACGCACAGCCTGGGTCTTGGTTTCCGCCTTGGCCTTGGCCTTTGGCCGGCAGAGCATAGTCCTCTTCCCAATGTAGGCATGAGCACGTTTCCCAGGCTTGGGGTGAGCAATTTCGGCAGGTCGACTGAGTTTGCGGCGGCAGCCCTTTGGGGTATTGGACCTGGGCTCCTTGACACAATTCCTCAACGTTTTCTCAGATCACCAATTTGTAAGAAAAAGAAAAAAGAACAGGCAGAGTTTCTGCAATGATGTTAAATTGCAAGATAGTATTTCCCATGTTTAAATGCTAAGAATAGTTTCATATCAGTGAGATGTCCCTGCCACCTGCCTTCCTTGTCTGTTTTGCAGGTTTTTGCCATTATGGTAGGGGCGGGGCAATCAGTGAGTGCCACCCTCAGCCACACCATGATTGGGTCGGAAGTGCACATGTGACCTAAATCCGTCCAATCAGTGTGAACCTCAGGACTTTTTCCTGGGAATTCTGGGACACACCATTGGTTTGGATGGTGTGTGGTGAACATGTGGGGCTTGGTGCTGCTGTAACCATTTTTTAAAAAATGGTTTATAAAACTTGATTTCAGAGAGAGAAACATGGATGGGTTGCCTCTCATAGGGGCCCCCACCAGGGATGGAACCCACAATCTAGGTATGTGCCCCGATGGGAGTTGTACCCACAGCCTTTTGGGGTAGAGGAGGACGCTCCAACCCGCTGAGCCCCGCAGCCAGGGCATTTTTCTACCTCAGGGAGCTGGTCTGAAAAGAAGCCAACACAAGGGCACCTGCAGCGGGAAGGAGCCCGAGCCCTGACCTCATTAGTCCCAGTCGTTGGTAAGTCCACCTGGAATGGGTGTCTGTCCCGACTGAACGCACCCTGAGCCGTATCCTATCTGGTTTTTGTCACAGCAAGCTGAGAAGGTGTGCATCTGACTGGCAGGGGGAGATGCTGTTTGCATCTCTTTTATGGCTTCCTTTACCCCCAACCAAGGCCTACATGCATTTTGTTGACCATTAACTCCTTTCTGTGAATAGAGCAGCTTGTCGAGCCACCTTTGGTTCACAGAGCCCTTCCTCTTGCCAGTCATGGCCACGTCAACTCTGGCACCGACCCGCAGGCCCATTCCTAGCCCAGGACTCACAGGGACCATGATCTGTAGGTAAAAGCCTCGTACCAGGCTTGGAATGACCAGCCAAATGGCAAGCCGGGCATTTCCCTTTGTGTTCGCACCCACTGTGCCGAGGGCTCGCCGTGTGCCTCACCATGTGCAGGGTTGGCTGCTCAAAGGCACAGTAGCCCTTGGCCTGTGGATGCCGTCATTGCTTCTCTACTGCGTATAGTCGTGATGCCTGCAACGTACAACAGTGTCATCCGATAGAGGGGTTTTGTCAATAGTCCTTTGGCTTTCTCTCCGAGCAAAGTCTTTATCATGTTCTGCCCAGCAGGTTTACAGTCTTCTTGGTAACTGTATGCCTGGCTTTTATGTGCATTTAAGAGGGAGCAACTTAGAATCATTCTTCTGTAGCTTTGGTCTCCCCTGCACCTTTAGTAACAAGAATTATTAACTTCTCATTAGAAAGCTTAAATTTTGTGCTTCCTCTGAAAAAACTGCAGTGATTGCTTTTTTGGAAGGTCATGGAAGACCATTTCCATGGCTTCGGACTACTATTTATCAAAGCTTTAGTTTTAATGGTAACATATTGAGGACTAGGGGCAAATGAACTGCTAGTGCGATAAGTGAAAACTTCATATATTTCTCATTGAACTTAAAAAATATTTTTAATTGATTTCAGAGATAAAGGGAGATGAGAGAGACAGAGAGAGACAGAGAGAGACAGAGAGTGAAAGAGCGACAGAGAGAGAAACATCAGTGATGAGAGAGAATCATCTATTGGCTGCCTACTGCATACCCCCTATTGGGGATCGAGCCCACAACCTGGGCATGTGGCCTGAACAGGAATCAAACCATGATCTCTTGGTTCATAGGTCAATGCTCAAGCACTGAGCCACATCGGCCGGGCTCTCATTGAACACAATGTGCATTTATGGCTACATGCATAAAATCGTTACCCAAGAATTCGTATTTCCTAGAATGTGCAGTTTCATATTTCACGGTCACACTGGAGAGCTGTATATTCATTTTGTTTATGGTGCTCCTCTGAGGAGTTATGCTGCTATTTTCATCACTGCGTCTATTTGCCACTATTGATCCATTTTTGTGAACTGGAGATAGAATGCAACATAATAGGAACCACAAAACTTTAAACATAACAAACAAAAACAACTTGTAAGCTCTGTGCGTGTGATTCTCGCTCCTTTCTAGGCAATATATCTCGTCTATCTGGTAGCTTTTAAGGTTTTATTTTTACTCTTGATGCTGAAGCCTTACAAAGGCAGTTTTGGTGAGAGAGACAGACACGGGGGGAGAGGTAGGAGGCAGATGGGTAAGAGCAGGCAAGTCCTTGAAAAAAACATAGCAGGATTGGGAGGCCATGAACACTTTGTCCTCAGTCTTTTTCCTTCAGGTCTCGCCTTTGCACAGGAGCCTTTTGCTTTGCCATCGGCCTCCAGGAGGCTGTAGGGAGCACAGACGCACAGCTGTGCTGGGCTGGGACACTGAGGCCAGCTTCCTCCCGGGTGACCTCTACCTTCTCACGGGGAGGAGGACAGAAAAGACCCAGGAACATTGACGGACGTGGCCTCCTCCCCGCGGTCACACCTCTTGCCTTTCCCGGGCTCAGTACTGGCTCTGACCGGTACCCCAGCAGGATGTGATGGGGATGGAGGGCGGGGGGGGCTGCTCAGGAACATGGGGTTCTCCTTCCTTGGGGCCATGGTGGAGCCCACTTTCCGGCACCGTTGCCATTAGCTTTGGCCAATGGAATGTGAGCAAAAGTGACACATCCTTCAGGCAGAGCTTTAAGAGCCGCCCCGGCCCCTGCCAAGCCGCTGGGCGGTGGTCCAGTGGGGGCCCCGGTCAGACCGCCTCCCTGGCCCACCGCGGACAGGAGCACAGGCAGGAAACAGGTGCCAGTGACGCAGCCACGGGGACCTCGGGGACGGCTTGTTCTGCCCGGGACAGGCAGGTGCCCACGTGAATGAGGAACAGGGACCCCGGGGCCAGTTTCGCTCCCTGACAGCCCCCCCCCCCCCCCGACCAGCACCCAGCCAACCCCACGGGCCTGCCTGTCCCCATCCCCAAGGCCTCCTTCACACTGGAGGACGCGTGTATTTTCAAGCTCTCATTACCGAGTCGCCATTCTTTCATTTTTTTTGTTTGCCAATCACACACCAAAAATGGGGCATATTCTCAGCAAACCCTTTGTTGGTTCGGATTTTCAACAAAAATAATCCCCGAAGTATTAAAGAAACAAAACACCCAGGGAAGCTACTGTTGGTGCTACAGTCTCCCCTGGTGATGAAAGTGAGGATCTGTGTAATATTCAGCATCTCCGGGGGCGGCGCTGCTGTGCAGGCCGCTGAGTGTCCACATCGTCATGGGAGAGCCTTGCTCTGTGCAGGCGGCAGTGGAGGTGCGGCAAGCGGAAGTGGGTCTGCAGGGGAGGAGAGCTGCGGGCGGGATGGATGCAAGGACCACCGCTGCTGAGAGAGCGGACGCCCACCGTGGGACCCGCCAGGCCACTCTCTGAGCCTCACTTATGACCCGACTCGCCACCGCCCCCCCTTGGGTGGCGGCTGGAACAGCAGCGGGAGGAGGAGGTGCCACCACATTGGGCTGTGCTGTGAGGCTGGAGGGAGGATGGAGCCCAGCAAAAGCCTGGCTTTGCCCTGAGGGCGGGTTTACCGGGAGCCTGGCGTCCAGGGAAAATCAGGAGCCGCCTGCGTGAAGCTGAGCAGAACCAACATCTTTAAAAATATGATTGTTGTTAGAAATGAGGGCGGCTGACCATCGCCCTGGCTGGTGTGGCTCCGCGCATAGAACGTGGGCCTGTGGACTGAAGGGTCCGGGTTCGATTCCAGTCAAGGGCACATGCCCAGGTTGCGGGGGCTCGGTCCCCAGTGTGGGGCGTGCAGGAGGCAGCCCATCAATGATTTTCTCTCATCATGGATGTTTCTATCTCCCTTCCTCTCTGAAATCAATAAAAATGTATTTTTAAAAAAGAAGAAACAAAGACAGAAGGGCTGTTACACTTCAGGAAACTTGGTGCCACTGTTTTGATAACGAGGTCCTGTGCCATAAACGCAGCACAGGGCACATGTGGAGGTTCTTACCATCACCAGCATATGAGGGTTTGGGCGCGATCCTGTGAACGTGAGCAAGCAATGCACACTGGTCTCTCCCCAGAGCACTGTGACCGCACACACTTCTCTCTGCGTCACACCGAGGGTCAGAGAAGTTCTCCTGACAGACACCGTGAGCACCAGCCCAGGGAAGCCCCGGACCCTTCGTAGGGGCTGTAGACTGAGGAGGGGACGCACAGCGGGTGGGGTGCCTGCCTCTAGTTCCACCTCCAGAGGCCCTGAGCAGAACTGATGGCTTCAAGAGGCCTTTTCCCCCTAAAATGTCTGTGATCATCAAACCAACACCCACCCATTGTAAGCAATTTGAAAAGCAAAGGGAAGTTGAGGCAGCAAAGGATCCATCTAACCTCCTGGAGATGGTGACTTTTCATCTTATTTTTATTTGTTTAAAGGTTTTGTTTCCTTTGGAGCACACACACAGAAAGGTGCATGTAAAGAGCATCCACACACCCTGTACCCAAGCTCACCTGTTGCGACCATTTCCCCACTCCCTGCACAGCACCCATCGCTGTGATTGTGTGAGGGAAGGGCCTGGCCGCCCTGTGACTGCCGTCCCCCAGCCCCCAGGGGGCAGGTCACGCGGGCAGATACTAATTCACACCGTGGGGCGTGGTGCTCGGCATCTCCCGGCATCCTTCCCACACAAGCGGGGCTCTGACGGGCCGGCTGGCACAGGTGTAGCTGGGTCAGTGTGCGGGCAGCCTGCCCAGCTCCGTGTCCACATGGGGCTGCACCACGGCTCCCCTGTGTTATTTAAAATATGTTTATATTTTCATTGATTTCAGAGAGGAAGGGAGAGGGAGAGAGATAGAAACATCAATGAAAGAGAGAATTACAGATCCGATGCCTCTTGCACGCCGCACAAAGGTGGTCGAGCCCGCAGTCCGGACACGTGACCTGACCGGGAATCGAACCGTGACCTCCTGGTTCATAGGTCGATGCTAAACCACGGAGCCACCCCAGCTGGGTATCCCTGTGTCACCGCCTTTGCCCTGTCTCCGGATAAAACAAGCGCACGAGACTATAAAATAAGCGCAGGCGGCGGCGAGAGGATCCGCAGGCGATGGGGCCGGAATGCGGTGCAGGTGGGCGTGGGGGTCACCAAGCAGGAGACAGGCCTGTTTTCACTGATGACGGACACGATGCGTTAACATCTGTGTTAAATGTTGACACCAAATGACCAGCACTTGTGTCCAGAAGCCAGAGAGACTCAGAGATTTTGAGAAAGGTTTTCGCTCTCTGGGAGCGGGCTGCTCCGGACGGTGTGGAATTGTGTGGCTCCTGTCAGGAGTCTCCCTTCTGAGTTTCTTCAATGACTTGAGGGCGGCTTCATCCCCAGACCCTCTCATCTCCCACATTATCAGAAAGTCACTGAATGTGTCATTTTAATGGCAAAATTAGACTATTTTAGACGTTGCTAATGTACGTTGTAGTTTTAATAGAAGTGATCAGTGAGCAGGAATTAAGGGTCAAGAGAATGTTCTCACGGGTGACAGTGTCTTCGTAACTGTGCAGGGTACCTGTCCTTTTGGTTGTAAGATCTGAAATCAGCATATTCTCTCTGTGTGTTTTGTGAACCATTGAGTCCATTTGGCATCCTTTCAGGTCATCTCCAGGTGACACTCCTAAAGGTGAGCGCACACAAGGGCTGCCCTGACAACCGGGTACAGAATTCCAAGGAGAACACACTTCCGTGTGGCAGTGACCGGAGGTACCGCAGGCCCAGGAGCAAAAGCAAAGGTGAGACCAGCAGGTGTGGCTACCCATGCAGAACAGAACCCGGGCGATTCACGAAGCCCAGGCCAGGAGCCTCAGGGCTGGGGCTCAGAGAAGCACATTTGGGGGTCTCAGCAGTGAGGGCACTGGCCCTGGAGGGGTGGAGCCCAGAGAGAGGGTGGGGCAGGGCCCTGCTGGAGGAGACCCAGAGGAGGGAGGGCGGAGAAGAGCAGCCATGGGGGGAAGGAGCTGCCCACGTGGACGTGGCCCTGGCAGCCTGGACCTGCCTCTTCCTGCCTTTATCCACCTGGAAGCCTCTCCTTCTGCAGTGACTCGATTCATGTTCAACGATTCGGGAAGTCTTTGCTAATGAAACAAGTCACATAATACAGAGGTATCTCATGGGAAAGTTTATAGTCTCTCTCTCAGCACCACCCTGCCCCACCCTTCCCTAATCTCCCTCTTCTGCAGAGAAACAAGTACTTTGAACACAAAGTACTTCCCCGTCTCTTTATTTGTTCAGTTCTTGACCAATATTAATTGAGCACCTACTATGTGGAGACTTGATCCAAGGCCCTGGGGGCACAAATATGAGTAAGGTGCAGGGGGCTCCGCACCTCCAAGGGGTTATGTCGTGGTGGAGG
>NW_005873075.1:9817-31532 GCF_000147115.1 Myotis lucifugus | reverse complement strand
TAGAAACATTGATGAGAGAGAAACATCGATCAGCTGCCTCTTGCAACCCCCTGCTGGGGATGTGCCCACAACCAAGGTACATGCCCTTGACCGGAATCGAACCTTGGACCCTTGAGTCCACAGGCCAACGCTCTATCCACTGAGCCAAACCGGTTAGGGCTCCCATTCTTACATAGACTTTTCATGCCTACTGCTCTGGGCCCAAGAGTGAAGACTGAGGTCAGAGACTCACATTCAGTCTTGAGTGTGTCAACTGATTATGAAATCAATTATTCTTAGTTTAAGTTAAATTTCCTATGTTGAGATGGCCTTGACATGGGAAATTGAAGGTTGATGCTTAATGTTGATGCTGGAAGGTACTTTCAAGCTCATTAGTCCCTACCCTTCACTTAACCAATGAGAATACACAGGATCTGAGTGATAAACTTACTCATTTTATTTAAAAGACAGTGAATTTCACAAGAGATTATGTAGATTAAATTGCATAGATCCTTTCAAAAAGATCACAGTAGTCAATGTATCATTCCCTTCTCTACCATTCAGATAAACTCACCCTTGCCATAAATGTTTTGAACTAAGCCACACAAAAAGGTAATATGTGTTTTGAAACTCACTTCTAATGTGGAAAAACTAAAACCATTCTCCCTAAAAACAGGAACAAGACAGGGATGCCCCCTCTCACCACTCCTGTTCAACATAGTACTGGAAGTACTAGCCATTGCGATAAGAAAAGAAGAAGAAATAAAAGGCATCCAGATTGGAAAAGAAGAAGTAAAACTGTCCTTATTTGCAGATGACATGATACTGTACATAGAAAACCCTAAAGACTCCATCAAAAAATTATTAGAGTCAATAAATGAATTCGGCAGTATAGCAGGATATAAAATTAATGCCAAGAAATCTAAGGCATTTCTTTACACCAATAGTGAACTTATAGAAAGTGAGACTAAAAAAGCAATCCCATTTACCATCACACCAAAAAAATTAAGATACCTAGGAATAAACTTAACTAAGGAGGTAAAAGACTTATATGCGAAAAACTACAGGACCTTGAAAAAAGAGATAGAGGAAGACATAAACAGATGGAAGAATATACCGTGTTCATGGATTGGTAGAATCAACATCATCAAAATGTCCATACTACCCAAAGCAATCTATAAATTCAATGCAATCCCCATTAAATTACCAATGGCATATTTCACAGATATAGAACGAACATTCCAAAAATTCATCTGGAATAAAAAAAGACCTCGAATAGCTGCAGCAATCCTGAGAAAGAAGAACAAAGTGGGTGGGATCTCAATACCAGATATCAAACTGTATTACAAAGCCACTGTTCTTAAAACAGCTTGGTACTGACACAAGAACAGACATATAGATCAATGGAATAGAATAGAGAACCCAGAAATTGACCCAAACCACTATGCCCAATTAGTATTCGACAAAGGAGGCAAGAGCATACAATGGAGTCAAGACAGTCTCTTCAATAAATGGTGGTGGGAAAATTGGACAGATACATGCAAAAAGATGAAACTAGACCACCAACTCACACCATACACAAAAATAAACTCAAAATGGATAAAAGACTTAAACGTAAGATGGGAAGCCATAAAAATACTATAGGAATCCATAGGCAGCGAAATTGCAAACATATGTTGAAGAAATTTCTTCTCTGATAATGCTCCTAGGGCAATGGAAACTAAAGAGAAAATAAACAAATGGGACTACATTAAAATAAAAAGCTTTTGCACAGCAAAAGAAACCATCAACAAAACAACAAGAAGATCCACTGCATGGGAGAACATATTTGCCAATGATATCACCGATAAGGGTTTAATCTCCAACATTTACAAGGAACTCATGAAACTTAATAATAGAAAGATAAACAATCCAATCAAAAAATGGGCAATGGACCTAGATAGACACTTTTCGAAAGAGGACATACAGAAGGCCGAAAGACATATGAAAACATGCTCAAAGTCACTAATTATCTGAGAGATACAAATCAAAACGACAATGCAGTATCACCTCACACCTCTCAGAATGGCTATCATCAACAAATCAACAAACAACAAGTGTTGGAGAGGATGTGGAGAAAAAGAAACCCTTCTGCACTGCTGGTGGGAATACAGACTGGTGCAGACACTGTGGAGAACAGTATGGAGCTTCCTCAAAAAACTAAAAATGGAACTCCCATTTGACCCAGTGATCCCACTTCTAGGAATATATCCCAAGAAGCCAGAAACACCCATCAGAAAGGATATATGCACCCCTATGTTCATAGCAACACAATTCACCATAGCTAATATTTGGAAACAGCCTAAGTGCCCATCAGCAGATGAGTGGATTAGAAAACAGTGGTACATCTACACAATGGAATACTATGCTGCGGTAAAAAAGAAGGAACTCTTGCCTTTTGCAACAGCTTAGATGGAACTGGAGAGCATTATGCTAAGTGAAATAAGCCAGTCAGAGAAAGATAAATACCACATGATCTCACTCATTTGTGGAATATAGAGAACAACATAGATAGATGAACAGGGACAGATCCAAAGACAGAGAAACAGCAATCAGACTATTAATCCCCAGAGGGAAAGTAGGGGAGGGTGGGAGTAAGGGGAAGAGATCAACCAAAGGACTTGTATGCATGCATATAAGCCCAATCAATGGACATGGACAACAGGGGGATGAGAGCATGAGTGGGTGGGGGGAGGATTGGGCTTAATGGCAGGGGGAATGAGGACACATTTGTAATTCCTTAACTAATAAAGAATTTAAAGATAAAAAAGAGACGTAGAGTTCAGAATAATGATGGTAAAGATGCTCAACAGCATGAGAAAAGATAGTAACTATGAAGAATGACATAACACTAATAAAGAATTCAGTGGAAGGAATACACAGCAGATTAGGAGAAGCTGTGGATTGGATCAATGAATTAGAAGACAGGGTAGAAAAAAATCACTCAATCAGAGAACCAATGAGAAAAAACAATTAAAAAACAGAAGGACAGCTTAAGGGAGCTATGGGACAACATGAAACATAACAATATTCATATAATAGGTGTATTAGAGGGGAAGAAAGGGAGCAAAGGATAAAGAATGTTTTTGAATAAATAATGGCAGGAAACTTCTCTAACCTGGTGAAGGGAAAAGCCATACAAATCAGGAGGAACAGAGAGTGCCAACCAAGAAGAACCCAAACAGGCACAGGCCCAAATATATCATAGTTAAAATGCCAAAAATTAAAGACAAAGAGTGAATCTTAAAGGCAGCAAGAGAAAAGCATTTTGTTACCTACAAAGGAGCTCCCATAAGTCTGACAACTGATTTTTCATCAGAAACTCTACAGGCCAGTAGGGAATGGCATGAAATACTCAAGGTAATGAAAAGCAAGGATATGAAACCAAGATTACTATATCCAGCAAGGCTATCATTCAAAATAGACAGTGAAATAAAGAGCTTCCTAGACAAAAAAACAAAAAGCAAAAACAAAAACAAAACCCCCACAAACAAACAAGCAAAAAAAACTAGAGGAGTTCATCACCTTCAAACCAGCACTGCAAGAAATGTGAAAGGGACTTCTGTAATGAGAAGACAAAATAGAGAGAGAAACCTAGGTATACAGAATTAAAAGAGCAATAAATAAGTACCTATCAATAATAACCTAAAATGTGAATGGATTAAATGATCCAATCAAAATACATGGGGTAGCTGAATGGATACAAAAGCATACTCAATTATATACTATCTACAAGAGACCTACCTCAGGACAAAAGACTCACACAGGATGAGAGTGAAGGGATGGAAAAATGTTTTCCATGCAAATAAAAATGAAAAAACAACAACAACAACTGGGGTAGCAATACTCATATCTGACAAAAGAGACTTCAAAATGAAGGCCATCACAAGAGACAACAAAGGTCATTACATAATACTAAAGGGATCAATCCAACAAGAGGATATAACTGTGGTAAACATATATGCACCCAATATAGGAGCACCTAAATATATAAAAACTTCTAGAGGACTTTAAGGGAGAGATCGACAACAAAACAGTCATACAGGCAGACTTTAATATCCCACTGACTTCACTAGTTAGACCTTCCAGACAAAAAATTAACAAGGAAACAGTCACTCTAAAGGACACACTGGTTCAGTTCTGTATAATTGATATATATATATATATATATATATATATATATATATATATATATATATAAATTTCACCACAAAGCTGCAGAATATATATTCTTCTCAAGTACACATGGGTCATTCTCCAAGGTAGACGACATGTTACAACACAAAACAAGTCTCTACAAGTTTAAGAAGATTAAAATCACATTGAGCATCTTCTCAGATCACAATGGGATGAAATTAGAAATAAACTACAGTTAAAATACCTCCAAACATTCAAACACATGGAGGCTAAATAGCATGTTATTAAACAATGAATGGGTTACCAATGAGATCAAGAAAGAAATAAAAACTTCCTGGAAAAAAATTAAACTGAACACACAACAACCCCAAAAATCTATGGGACACAGCAAAGGCAGTCCTGAGAGGGTAGTTCATAGCACTACAGGCCTACCTCAAAAAACAAGAAAAATTAATGATAAACTATTTAACCCTACGATTTAAAGAATTGGAAAGAGAACAAGAAAAGCCCGGAGTAAGTAGAAGGAAGGAAATAATAAAGATTAGAGCAGAAATAAATGACATAGACCCTGAAAAATAATACAAAAGTTCAATGAAACCAAGAGATGGTTCTTTGAAAAGTTAAACAAGATTGATAACTGTTAGCCAGACTCCTTAGAGATCAACCAAAGGACTTGTATGCATGCATATAAGCATAGCCAATGGACACAAGACACTGGGGGGTAGGGGAGGCTGGGGGAAGGTCAGGGGGGAAAAAAGGAGACAAATGTACTACTCTTTGTAATATTTTAAGCAATTAAAAAAAGAAACAAAGAGAGAGGACCCAAATAAATAAAATAAGAAACAAAAGTGATCAAGTAACAACTGACACCAGAGAAATGCAAAGGATTGTAAGAAAGTACTATGAACAATTATTTTCCAACAAGCTGAACAATGTGGATGAAATTGACAAATTCCTGAAAAAATAAAATCTTCCAAAACTGAAACAGGAAGAGTCAGAAAACATGAATAGGCCAATAACAATGGATGAAATGGAAGCAATAATAATAATAAAAAAAACCTCCCAGCACACAAAAGCCCTGGTCTGTACAGCTTGATAGGGGAGTTTTATCAAACCTTCAAAAAACAACTAGCACCTAGCCTTCTTAAACTATTCCAAAAAATTCAGGAGAAAGAACACTTCCAAGCTCTTTTTATGAGGCCATTATTATCCTAATACCCAAACCAGATAAAGACACTACAAAGAAAGATAACTATAGGCCAATATCCCTGATGGACATAGATGCTAAAATCCTCAACAAAATCTTAGCAAATCAGATCCAGCAATACATTAAAAAGATGATACACCATGACCAAGTGGAATTTATTCCAGGGATGCAAGACTGGTACAATATTCACAAATCAATAAATATTATACATCGCATAAACTGATTGCAAGAAAGAAATCACATGATCATATCAATTTATGCAGAAAAAGCATTTGATAAAATCCAACATCCATTTTTGATAACAACTCTCAGCAAAGTGGGAATAGAGGGAACATATCTCAACATAATAAAGGCCATCTAAGACAAACAGATGGCCAACATCATACTCAATGGGCAAAATTTAAAACCATTTCCCCTAATAAAAGGAATAAGACAGGAATGCCCTCTTTCACCACTCTCGTTCAACATAGTACTGGAAGTCCTAGCCATAGTTATCAGACAATAAGAAGAAATAAAAGGCACCCAAAATTGCAAAGGACGTAGTAAAACTCTCATGATTTGCAGATGACATGATATTGTACATAGAAACCCATAAAGACTCCACCAGAAAACTACTAAATTTAATAAATGAATTAGACAATGTAACAGTTTACAAACTTAATACCCAGAAATAGATGGTATTTTTATACACCAATAGTAAATTATCAGAAAGAGAAACTAAACAAGCAATCCCATTTAGCATTGCAACAAAAAAGTTAAGATAGTTAGGAATAAACTTAACCAAGGAGGTAAAAGTCTTGCACTTGGAAAACTACAAGACATTGAAAAAGAGATAGAGGAAGATATAAAAAAAGTGGAAGAATATACTGTGTTCATAGATTAGTAGAATTGACATCGTTAAAATGTCCATGCTACCCAAAGCAATCTACAAATTTAATGCAATCCCTACTAAAATACCAATGGCATATTTCACAGATCTAGAACAAATACTCCAAAAATTTATATGGAATGAAAAAAGACCCCAAATAGCTGCAGCAATCTTGAGAGAGAAGAACAAAGTGGGTGGGCTCATTTATCAAGTTATACTACAAATCTACTGTAATCAAAACAGCCTGGTACTGGCACAAGAATAGGCATTTAGATCAATGGAACAAAACAGAGACACCAGAAATCGACCCAAGCCATTACGCTTAATAAATATTTGACAAAGGAGGCAAGAACATACAGTGGAATGAAGATAGTCTCTTCAATAGTGGTGTTGGAAAAATTGGATAGATACATGCAAAAAAAAAAATGAAACTAAACCACCAACTTACACCATACACAAGAATAAACCCAAAATGAATAAAAGACTTAAATGTAAGTTGTGAAACCATAAAAATCCTAGAAGAAACCATAGGCAGCAAAATCTCAGACATTTCTCATAGCAATATGTTTACAGTTACATCTCCTAGGGCAGTGATGGCGAACATTTTGAGCTTGGCGTGTCAGCATTTTGAAAAACCCTAACTTAACTCTGGTGCCGTGTCACATATAGAATTTTTTTGATATTTGCAACCATAGTATAAAAAAGATTTATATTTTTGATATTTATGTTATATATTTAAATGCCTTTTAACAAAGAAAAATCAACCAAAAAAATGAGTTCACGTGTCGCCTCTGACATGCGTGTCATAGGTTCGCCATCACTGTCCTAGGGCAAAAGAAACTAAGGAGAAAATAAACAAATGGGACTACATCAAAATAAAAAGCTTTTGCACAGCAAAAGAAACCATCAACAAAATGAAAAGGGAGCCCACTGTGTGGGAGAACATATTTGGCAATGACACATCTGAAAAAGGGTTAATATCCAAAATATATAAGGAATTTATACAACTTAACAAAAGGAAGACAAACAATCCAATTAAAAATTGGGCAAAGGACACTTCTCCAAAGTGGGACATACAGATGGCTAAGAGACATATGAAAAAATGCTCAAAGATACTGATCATCAGAGAGATGCAAATTAAAATGACAATGAGGTATCACCACACACCTGTCAGAATGACTACCATCAACAAATCAACAAATGACAAGTGCTGGTGAGGATGTGGAGAAAAGGGAATCCTAATACACTGCTGGATGGGAATGCAGACTGGTGCAGCCATTATGGAAACAGTATGGAGTTTGTAAAAATATTAAATATGAAACTGCCATTTGACCTAGTGATCCCACTCCTAGGAATATGTCCTAAGAAACCAGAAACATCAATAAAAAAACATGTGCACCCCTATGTTCATAACAACACAATTTACAATAGCTAAGATCTGGAAATAGCCCAAGTGCCCATCAGTAGACGAGTGGATAAAAAAGCTGTGGGACATTTGTACCATTGAATATTATGCAGTAGTAAAAACGAAGAATCTCTTACCCTTTGAGACAGCATGGATGCAACTGGAGAGCATTATACTAAGTGAAATAAGCCAGTCAGAGAAAGACAAGTATCACATGATCTCACTCATATGTGGAATCTAACAAAATAAACTGATGAACAAAATAGATCCAGAGACATAGATGTATGGAACAGATTGTGGAACCTCAGAGGGAAGGTGGATAGGTGGGAAGAGATCAATCAAAGAACTTGCATGCATATATGCATAACTGTTGGACACAGACAATAGGGTAGTGAAAGCCTGGGGTAAGGGTGGGGGGGGGGTGCTAGAAGCGGTCAATAGGGGCAAAAGGGGGACATATGTAATACTTTCAACAATAAAGAATTAATTTAAAATAAATAAATGGTAAAAAAAGTTAAAAACATGATTACAGAAAAATATATAGTGAGTGTGTGTCAAGGACTTAATTCATTAATGAGGAAATAAACCAAGTGGTAAAACTGGTTCAAAAGAGGACAGGAAAAACTGCTAAATTAAGTCAATGGAAAAAAAGAAAATGCTGGAATGAGATTGCCAAGTTCAGTATAAAACTGGCTAATGTCTTATAGGAAACTAAAAAACCTTAACTTTTGTGTGTGTTTTTTATTGCAGTTTTCTTCTTTGCTGGCTAAAAATCACTAGTAACCTTTTACAAATTAGCATTTAACTTTCAAAAAGCTGGCATCTAATAAATAGAAAGTAGTAAGTCAAAGAAAGTTACTTTCCCCTCAGGCCTGCATGTTAGATAATGCTTTGATCTGACATAAAAGGCTGTAGTTGTCTTGTTCTGGATAATTTTTCTTAATTCAGAAAGGAGATCTAGAAATAAATCATTGCTGTAAAATAGGTTATGATGAAATCATTAACATGTATGGAATGCTGAACACTGTTCTGAGTGTTTTCATGTCTAGCTTTTAGTCACTGTCACAATGCTAGGAGGCAGGCCTGTTGCTGCCCTCATTCACAGAGGAGGAAGTTGAGGCAGTCTGGCTCCAAAGCCTGTTCTTAGCTGCTTCCCATGGACAAAATGGCTGTGGGTCCAGTAGGGTACCTGTGGGCTGTGTGTGTGTGTGAATTTATTGAACTAGAAATATAGGCCAATGGTGGAATTAGATGCAGTCCAATTTTTCATTTCTAATCTAAAATTTGAGTTTAGGCAACAAGATGTAAGATGACAATAGTCTATTAGGTGGGCTGCCTGGAAACCCTGAGATGGTTTGTGTAGAATGTTAAGTATATTTTGCCAGCTGGGACCACTGCTCCTGGTAATCACACTATCACATCCAATCCTACAGCAAAAGCAGTTATGTTGGCATGTCTAGTAGAGAGACAAGGGGAGCGAGTCCTGTATGTTAGAATTCAAGGGGATGGATGTGTCCATGTTCTCGTGCAAAACCAGAATTTCATTAGAATATGGCATCATCTAGCCCTAGCTGGTTTGGCTCAATGGATAGAGCGTCACCCTGTGGTCCGAAGGGTCCCGGGTTCGATTTCAGTCAAGGGCACATGCCTGGGTTGCGGGCTTGGTCCCCAGCTTGGGGCGTGCAGGAGGCAGCCGATCAATGATTCTCTCTCATAATTGATATTTCTATCTCTCTCTCCCTCTCCCTTCCTCTCTGAAATCAATAAAAATATATTTTTTTAAAAAAGAATCTGGCATCATCTAAGAGTCTACATGCTTTATTAGAGGGCTCTGTGACTTGCTTTGGTATCTGGAACCCACTTTAGTGAAAGGCCCAGAAGAGTTGTTCTTTCCTAATTAAACACATCCATAATCTAATTCTCTAAAAACACACTAGTAAAGAATGGAAGGAATGCTGCAGCTGTAACACCCAGCACCCTGTCCCGCTTTTCTGCCTCTGGTAGCTGGCACACGTTTGAAGTCGTAGTTAGGACTTGATGAGCCTATTTGTCCTCTCCAGCCTCCTTTGTTTTGTCAAAATTAGCTGCACGTGCAGACGTGTTTTTATTTGTAATTACTCCCACGAGGGCATAATTGCACCCAAAAGTGATTGGTAGCACCAATGGTGGGAGTAATTAGTAAAAATGCAAATAATTGTAGGCATCCAAATTGTAGTCTTTAAAAAGGAACACCCAGTGGAAGCTTGGCTAAAGATTTGGCCTGCTCTCTTTCCTCCACTGGACGTGTGTTTGTTAGTTGAACCAATATTGTAACCTCTGGACCCACTTGACTTTCGACACCTCTAGGGCCTCTTGGAAATGAGTTAAAAATCAGACTGACCCCAAATGTCAGCTCATTGAGAAACTAAAAAAAGGAGTCAGAGTCAAAATTAAATTTGGGGTGGAGGGGGAAGCACAGGCAATTGAACACATTTATTTTTTATTTTTTTTATCATAAGCATGAATCTCCTTTCTCCCCACCAAGTCTAGGGAAAACAGAGTCGTAGAAATAGTAGAAGATTTTCTTGACTCAGCCTCTAATCACAGAATTACAGGAACTCTAGCTACACATCCTTCCCATACCTGCTTCCCACCAAATTATTCCCGAATAAGGCAGGATTATGGTAGCCGTGGTGAGGTGTGAGGCCATCCCGTGTCTCCACGCCTTTGCCCATGTTCCCTGTGATGTCCCCCTGGTTTTCTCCATCCAGGCAGCACTGGGGCTGTCCCAGGTGGCTTTGGCTTAGCGACTCAGGATAGCAATGCTGGGCTGCCAGGTTTCACCTAAAATTTATATCCATTTGTGTTACACTTTGTAACATAGGCCACAGGTAATAGTCTTTCTGTTCACAAAGCCTTCCAGAGGTTTTACTGAAACATCCCTCCTTTGTTTTATTGATTGATTGGTTAATTGATGGATTGATTTTGTTAATCTTCACCCGAGGATATTTTTCCATTGATTTTTTTTTTTTTTAGAGAGTAGAAGGGAAGGAGAGAGACAGAGAGAGAAATATCAATGTGAGACACATCGATTGGTTGCCTCCCCCACGTGCCCCAACAGGGGATCGAGGTTGTAACAGAGGTACATGCCCTTGACTGGAATCGAACCAGTGACCCTTCAGTCCTCTGGCCAATGCTCTATTCACTGAGCCAAACTGGATAGGGCTTGTGTGTGTATTTTTAAAATGTATTTACAGTATTACAGATATCCCCCAATTTGCCCCCCCCCTTTCCCTCTTCCTCCAGCCCCCATCCCACCCTAGGCCTTCACCCAACTATTGGGCTATGTATATATGCATATCAGTTCTTAGGTTAATCTCTGAAACACCTCTTCTTTGTTTTTGTATTTGAATCTCCCAACCAATACTAGCCAGAGACCTGGGGGAAACGGAGTACAGGGGAAAGCTAGGGGTGGAAGTAGCAGGAAGGCCAATCAAGAGAGCAATGTGAGTCCAGCACTCTCCATTGTACTCAGAATCACCCCTCTACTCACATTTGCACACACACACCAATTCTCCTTTCTTTAGGTGTCTTCTCCCATTAGTTATTGGACCCCCATGCAAATGGACTTTCAAACGGGCTCCTCTTATTGGTCCATAGTGTTCCAGAGGTACTTGGATATACCTGGATTCACAGCCTTACCTGTCCTTGGGACCTCAGCAACAGTGGTGCTGGTTGACAAAGAAACTTTGGTCTAAGGAAGACAGGAAGGGGAGGCAATATTTTATAGCAAAGTGTTTTATAGGAAGGAAATAGCAAGCTTGTATTGATTATGGGCCCATAGGGAGGGATTAATGCCACCAACAGAATGAAGAAAATAAACTGGTGATGTGTGTATTGTTTAGCATTCACACTTATTAGCAAAGCCATTCTCTTGGGGAATACATTTGCTAAATGAATCAATGACAATCCAACCGAAAGAGTGTGGAGAAATGAAGGTGTGTATAATGCACTTCCCTCCACTGGAAATACACTTTTGTGTTGCTTGCAGAGCAGAGGTAGATCTTATAACACTTTGGGGTGAAAAGTAGGAGGCGAGGGGTGAGCTCATTTGTTGACAAGAAATAACTTGGGGAAAACATTGGGCAGCCTGTGGGCAGAATGTATTTAAAAACCAAAGGTTGGCCCAGCAGTGGGATCTCACAGCTGCCACTCCAAGTGTGAGTTCTTAGTCCATTTAATAATAGCTTCCTCCGCCCAGTGCTGGGGAAGAAATGTGTTCCGTTTATTCTCACTGTTTGTAGCATCTGGGGGTGCTGCTCCATCATCCCGCCACTATAATTCACCCGCTTTTATTGCTGTAGGCAGCCCTCATCCAAAAGGTTTACTTTGCAGATAAAAGAAAAGGCATACGTGGTAAAAAAGTGATGAAGGTAAGGGGTTATAAAGTGTTTTTGCTACTACAGAGAGAGGAAGTATAAGGAAAAAGAGAATTGTTTAAGAATATTTAAGAGGGCTGCTCAGATATGGTAACATTGGATAAAATATGGTTGGGCCAACTATATGATTTTAACCAGAGAAAGTAAGATCATATGAGTCCTAATAAGTCCTCTTGAGGAGAAGTGACTGCTCATATGTCTCAGGCTAAAAGAGCCCTATGACTGTGGAAGGAGTTCTGTGTATAGGGTTCAGTCAGATTCTGGTTTTCCACCTGGAAGATCTGGTTGTGGTCAGTGGAGTGGTTTGATATCAGTGGCTCTGTGTGACAGTGGCTAGCATAGGGGAAAATGAACATCTGTGGATGCTTGTGTGTTTGATTATGTTAAAATTAACTTATGCTGGGGATAAAGTTTTTAATTGCTTGCTTAGACTTTAATCCAAATATTGGGAGGCAGTCCTTAGTGAAAAAAAATCACATTAAAATGTCAATGATTGACATATATTTCTAAGTTGGAAGGAGGCCATGGAATAGGGGAGTAGCTGAGCAGAAGTGGAATCTGCTAGAGCTCTGGGTAGGCTGGTGCAGTCCTGCTGGGTATGAGATAGTAATTTCTGAATGGCAGCCCTCACTGGGGGAACACTGGGTCAGCAGAGGGGAATAGCAGAGCTTGTCAGGATGTCATGGGCATCTGTTGATTTCATCTGACTGGTCTGTCTTCTTTGTCAGATCATGACATGCTCCGTTTTCTTTCTGGCACTACACATCTCATACTCCATGTGGTCATGGAAGGATTGAGTTCCCTCATGACCTTTCCCACCTTCCTAAGGCCCCATATATTTAATCAGAAGACTCAGTTCTGCAGGGCACTAGCCTTCCCTGTGACGTGATGTGTGAACACTGGAAAAGAAAAGGTGTCTGTTTTACTCTGGGGTTTCTTATTGTAAGAATACTAGTGGCCCGGTGCATGAAATTCATGCACATTAAAAGGGAATTAATTAGAGGAAATATTTTAATATTGCTATTTGCCCTTTATCTATAATAGAAGTGTCAGAGATGAAAGAAAATTAGGAAAATGTATATGAAAATCTCCCTATACAAGAGTCAGGGGCATGCCACGGGACTCAGAGTCAAGTCCCTGCCCAGCCACGTGCACCTTGAAATCACGCGAGACCCAAACCTGGCTGGCCTCCACCCCATTGGGCGAGGTCCAGACCCGGCCGGCCCCATCCCCATCAAGCCCCACTGGGCGGGGGGCACAGCCTCAAGTCCCCCAGCCTGGCGCTGGGTGGGGGGTGCAGCCTCAGGTACCCTGTCAAGCCTTGCTGGGCAAAGGGTGCAGCCTCAGGTCCCCCAGTCTGGCGCCGGGGTGGAGGGCATGGCCTGAGGTTCCCCGTCAAGCACCGCTGGGCCAGGGGCATGTCATCAGGTCCCCTGCCCCGGCCCGGTGCCATGCAGCCTCAAGTTCCTGCTGATCACTTGTTACGACTTGTTACTGGAGCCCTGCATCCGCTATGGGTGCAGCCATTTTGTGTTACAGGAACCCTGCCTCTGCTGTGAGCGCAGCCATCTTGTGATGGCGTGATGGAGTGAGGGTCAATTTGCATATTACCTCTTTATTATATAGGATGTGAGCCTGGATCTGCTGGAGGCAATATCCCCCAGGAGTATTGGAGAAATTGTCTGTGAACAAAGTCACCACACAGCAGAAAGCAGAGCCAGGAGTTGAAGAGAGAAACACACACCAGCTTTGATGGCATCACTAGAGGTGCTAGACCTAGCACTACCTGAAGGGAGAACACTTCTGGTTACAAGAGCCTCAACAGAACTCTTCTGGCTCCAGAAAGTGTGAGTTGGATTTTTGTGATATGAAACCAAATGCACAGGTAATTAGAGAGTAGGAGAGGCCAATGTATCTTATTAAGAGTAGATACAGACCTGGCTGGTGTGGCTTAATTGGTTGGGGTATCATCCTCTACACCAAAAGATCATGGGTTTGATTCCCTATCAGGGCAGAAGCTATCCCCCCTGGGGCATGCAGGAGGCAGCCAATCAATGTTTCACTCTCATGTAGATATTTTTCTCTCTCCCTTTTCCTTCCCCTCTCTCTAAATCAATATAAGCAGGTGAGGATTTTAAAAATAAAAAGAATAGATATGAACTCTGTGTTTTTCAAGGACTCACAGCTTTTCAAAGGACCTTCAAAGGAAAACCACAAAATCTTTTGTGTTTCTTAGACTGTGACTTTGCTCTGGAATGGAAACATGTAGGTTTTGGCTTTACCTGGAAGGTTACTTAATCATTTATTTCCTCTTACCACAGGCTGGTCACTTCATGTAGAGCCCTTAGCATGGAGTCTGGCAAGCAGGAATGCTTGGTACAGTTGCATGCGTGTTTCACATGCTCCTTGATCTCCCTTCTCTCTTCCTTGCCCTCCCTACCTCACTCCAAGTCTCCCCCAGTGGATGGGAGAACTAGTCTGGTACAGGCAGAACTTGGGATTGGGAAGCAACTGAATTAGTGGTGGCAGAAGCCTTTTTAGTGAATGGGGATAGAAGAGAGTCTGGTGAGAATACACATTCATTAGAAAAGTTAAGTCTGTCACTTGTGGACTAAACACAAATAAATCATTTTATTCACACTGACCCTTAATGTCTCTTAGCCAGTGAAAATTCAATGCCTGCATATATTTCCTGGTATAGATTCTAAGGACAGTTTGCAAGATGTGGAGAATTCATTCAACTGAATTACCTGTGTTAATAACTTGGACCAGTGAACTGAGTGATACAAACATGGTACACAGTATTAGGTAACTAAATAAAAAATCATACGTATCTCAGCTGGTGATGCATTATTTAACCCAGAATTAAAGATGCTTGATTACAGAATTGAAATTTAAAGTAAAAAGAAAATTCTTTTCCACCATATACTTTATTATTTTTATACTAAAATAATGTTATGAGCAAAGGCAGAGCCAATTTACAATGAAGCTTAATGGAGCTTAAATCTCAGGGACCCTTTTGTGCTTGTCTTTTCAAGGTCCTAAAGGAATGTAAACCATGTATCTTCATGTTTATATATGTTTGTAATATTTATAAAAGTAAAATATTTTTGCATTTAAAAGGAAAAGACCCCAATATTACATAAGCTATAGGCCCCATACAACTTGGACCCAATCTTGTCAAAAGCCTTGACACTATTACAATAGGTTTTCTAGTATGTTATTTAGATAAAACAAATAAAAACTGGGAAATAAGACCAAGCGAGTCTTATTTGACTCATTTAAAGACACAGCCTTTTAATATCATATTGAGGTATTGCTTAACAAACGCACTGATTAGTATTTAATTGTCTAGGGGAATGTGTCTTTATTTGACTAATTTTTTACTGTCTAAAGAGTCTCCTCATTAATGATCTGAATAAATCTTTGACATGTGTTCAACATATCTATATATATAAAAGGCTAAGCGACCATCTGACTGCCCAACTGGCCAGTAGGTATGACGTACACTGACCACCAGGGGGCAGACACTCAATTCAGGAGCTGCTGAGCTGTGGTGACTTGGCAGCAGCGGTTCTCGGGTGATACACCCTGGAACCAGAGAGGAGGGAGCCTGATTCCTCGTGGGGCCGTGCGATTTCACCCTCGGCTGTGGGACATGTTGTTGCTGGGGCACTGTTGGCCCCAAATCTGGTTTACTGCACACTTGCATTTGTGTTCCACACCCTGTATGACAGCAACTTTGCAGAATGCCCTCTTGCACTCCTGGACCCCTCAGGGGATGTCAGAGAGCCAGTTTCGGCCCGATCCTTGAAGACCAGGCCGAAGGACCCCACCTGCCAGAGGGATCCCGCTCACTCTGCAGATGCCCTTGGAGCCACGGCATCACCCCAGGTGGGGCTGGCCCGGGAGGGACTAGGGGAGTTTGGCTCCAGGGCATGTCCAGCCTGTCTTGCCTACTCCTGCTCTGCCGGCCACCTTCTAATTAATCTCCTGTCAATGGGCACGAATCCTTGCACTGGGTCACTAGTACTTATACAAGTGTTATGCTTTTAACATTTTGAAAATTATACTGTGACAGTATGTTAAACTCTCCAAAGAAATTCATTCTGTTTATAATTTACTATGACATGTACAAGTATATGAAACACATCTGTGTGATTACCTTATGTATGGGTCCAGCTTCTGGCATATAGGCCCCTACTTGAAGGCAATATGTAACTTTTCTGAAGCCACAAGGTAAATTAAAGCATTGTTTTAATTAAATGAAAATGAAAACTCAGCATATCAGCTAAAATTTGGCTTAGAGGAAAATTTATAGAATTAAAGCCTTATATAAAGAAAGAAGAGATGTCTTTAAGCTTTCAGGTTAATAAACTAGAAAAAGAAGAGCAAATCAGGAGAAGAAGATGGCTGCTGATGGGAAGGCAGACTGCAGGATAGTGTGTGAGTGAGAGAACGAAAGGAGAGTGTGTGGACGTATGAAGAGTGTAAATTTGTGGGTGAGCGATAGCTATACTCAAGGGGACTGTTGGAGACTGCGGACCGGGCTCCCCTAACTGGGCAACCTCCACTGCTGCTGAAATTTCTCCCGGAGCAGCCAGCTCTGCTGCGGAGACCGCACCATCTTGAAGGGGAGAGTGGCTGTTATCGGAAGTGTATACATCCAGGGACCCTGCAACCCTGGCACCCAGGGACCAGCTACGAACCCAGGAACACCGGATCTCAAGCAGCGCAAGGCGTGGACTCAGATGAGTCCTGCTCCTCCTCAACGAAGGTCAGATTTCGCCTAGAGAAAGGTGAGGTCTGCAATCCAGGTTGGAGAGAGAAACGCGCCCAAAGAAGTATGCGCCCCCACAAAGTCCACGGCCGTTGGGGCCTTCGTGATCTGTGAGTGTGGAAGAGGATCCGCAGGGCTGCTGGCAGAAGGGAACTCTAAAAATCAGCTCATAGCGGGACTGGGCGCAAAAAGGCTGCCTCGGATTTTACCAGTGTGCCGGCTGCTTAGTACCAGGGGAAGTTTGGAGAATTGCGCACAGTGCTGGACGGTAAAAGTTGCGAGCTTGCGCACTTTCTCTGGCTCTCTTTTTCTCTTTAAATCCTTGTTTTTGATTACTAAACCCAATACATAGGATCACCCAATTGGGGACAATCTCAGAGACTGCAGGGGAAAGTTGTTTCTGTGGAATCTGGGGATCAGAGCGGGGAGTAACTATCAGGGAACCAGCTCTGCGGCAGTCCATTCTCCCAAACCAGTATTAAGTGCGACAGGGAAAAAAAACCTAAATACTGGCTAGAGAGGACTTATAGCCCCAGAGGTCAATCCAGAAACACTGCCACCCAGGGGCTGAATCACAAATTGAGTCTTCTGTAAACACAAATAAAGGTAGTCTGGGAAACAAAGAAATACTGCCTGCTTTAAAACAGGACTGTGGTTTACAGCACGGAGGAGCAGTGTATCGCAGGGAACTTCAATACTGTCCTGACTACCTGACAGGAAAAAGGCGTGCCAAACAGAAGAGTAGAGGAAGTAAATGACCTTCTACAGCACATTTTTATTTTTTCACCTTTTACTTAAGAAATTTTTTTCTTTTTTTCCTCACTTGATTTTACCTTTTTAATTATTATATTTTTATTTTTAATTAGTATTATTACTAATACTATTGTAACCTTTTAAAAAATGTCATTTTATTTTCTCTTTATTTTATTTTGGGATTAATGTTCTACATTCCATTTTCATTTTTCCTTTAGCATCATTCTACTCTATCTCAACTTTACCTTTATGCCAACATTCCATCCCTGACTTTTCCCCTCTTGTTGTCCTGTTCTCTTACCCTATTCCTGCATTTGATTTTCCCTATTCCTTCTTTTTACCACCCGTTAAAAATTCATCCTACTTATAAATCTAATTTCCAATCCCCTACTCCAAGACCATACACACCTCTCTCTTCGCCTTCTTCACTATCAAAATTTTTTCTCTCTTCCTTTTTTTTTGTTTCTTTTGTTGTTGTTATTATTTTTTTGTTTTGTTTTTTTTGTACTATGTTTTTTTGTTTTATTTTGTTTTGTTTTGACTTGCTTTCTCTCTGTCCTCTTGTTCTGGTTTGCTTGATTATTGATTAGATTTTTTTTTGTTGTTTGTGAGATTGTTTTCCTTTTTTAACATTTTTTTTGGTTTTTGTTTTGTTTTTGTCTTTATTTTTTGCTTTTATTTTTCCTCTCCTCACTTGTTATTAGTTGTTGTTTGTAGTTTGCATTCATCTCTGGGTGTTTGTTGTTTGCATTTTTTGGGATTAGTTGTTGTTCTACTGGAGTTTTCAACCCATATAAATAGTTTCCCTCCCTTCTTTTTTATTCTCTTTCTTCTCTCATTTACGTTTTTTTCCTTTTCTCAATGTCATTTTTGCACTTTTTTTTACTTTTATTATCCCCTAGTTCTCTTTTCTCAGGTGGTCACCTTTATTTGGGGTTATTAGTATTGTGAATACATTTGTGTTCAGTGCCTTGTGCCTTGTTGTGTTGTATTTTATGCCTTTAAATCAACACAGGAGAGAGAGCGCTACATAACCAGACACCTGGAGAAGAGAGATAATGGGGAGACAAAGAAACAGCCCACAAATGAAGAAAAGCAGACATCACCAGAAAAAGGAAGTAAATGAAAAGGAGGCAAGAAATACGTAAGAGAAAGACTTCAGAGAAATGGTCATAAGGTGGCTGAAAAGAATGGAAGACAAATTCAACAATATGTGTAAGAACCAAGAGGAAATGAAGAAGAACCAAGAAGAAATGAAATTGACATTGCTACTATAAAGAACTCAATAGAAAACATCAACAGTAGACTAGAAGAAGCAGAGGAACACATCAGTGAGCTAGAAGACAAGGTAGGAAAAAATACCCAAGAAGAGCAGTACCTAGAAAGAAAACTTAAAAAACTGGAGGAGAGCCAAAGGGAACTTTGGGACAACACAAAACGAAACAACATCCGCATAATCAGGGAGCCAGAAGGAAAAGAAACTGAGCAAGGAATAGAAAACATGTTTGAAGAAATAATGACAGAAAACTTCCCTGATATAGGGAAGAAAAAACTCACACAAATCCAAGAAGCTCACAGAGTCCCAAACAAAATGAACCCCAAAAGACCAATGCCAAGGCACATTATAATTAAATTGGCAAACACCAACGACAAAGTAAGAATCTTAAAAGTGGCAGAGAGAGACAGAAAGTTACCTACAAAGGGTCCCCTATCAGACTAGCAACTGATTTCTGAACAGAAACACATCAGGCAAGAAGGGAATGGAATGAAATATACAAAGTCATGCAAAGGAAGGGTCTGAATCCAAGAATACTATACCGAGCAAGGCTATCAATCAAAATTGAGAGTGAAATCAGGAGCTTCACAGACAAAAAAGGACTAAGGGATTTTATTACCACCAAACCAGCAATGCAAGGAATCCCAAAGGGTCTGCTGTAAAAAGAAGAAATAGGAAATGAAGAAGGAACACAGGTGTAAAGAATAAAAATGGTGACAACAAGTACCTATCAATAATAACTTTAAATGCTAATGGATTAAATGCCCCAATCAAAAGACATAAGGTAACTGAGTGGATAAGAAAACATAACCTATATATCGGCTGTCTACAAGAAACCAACCTCAGAAAAAAAGACGTACACAGACTGATGGTGAAGCGAGGGAAAAAGGTTTTTCAGGCGAATGGAAATGAAAAAAAAAAAAAGCTGGGGTAGCAATATTTATATCAGACAAATTAGATCTCCAAGCGAAGGACATAACAAGAGATAAGGAAGGCCACTTCATAATACTAAAGGGAGCAATCCAACAAGAAAATATAACTCTGGTAAACATATACATACCCAATACAGGAGCACCCAAATACATAAAAAAACTTCTGGAGGATATCAAGGGAGAGATTGATAGGCATACAGTCATAGTAGGGGACTTTAATATCCCACTATCACCATTGGACAAATCCTCTAAACAAAAAATCAGCAAAGAAACATCAATACTAAATGATGCACTAGGTCAGATGGAATTAATTGACATCTTCAGAACATTTCACCCAAAGCCACAGAATATACATTCTTCTCAAGTGCACATGGGTCATTTTCAAAGGTAGACCATATATTGGGTCACAGGCAAAGTCTCTTCAAATTCAAGAAGATAGAAATCATATCAAGAATCTTCTCAGGTCACAATGGCATAAAACTAGAAATCAACTACAATAAAAACAATAAAAAAGCAAACACCTGGAGGCTAAATAGCATGCTATTAAACAATGATTGGGTTACCAGAGAGATCAATGAAGAAATTAAAAGCATCCTGGAAACAAATGACAATGAAAACACAACAATCCAAAATCTATGTGACACAGTGAAAGCAGTCTTGAGAGGGAAGTTCATAGCTCTACAGACCTGCCTCAAAAAACAAGAAACAATGGTAATAAATTATCTAACCCTAAAACTCAATGAGTTAGAAAGAGAGCAACAAGTAAAGCCCAGTGTAAGCAGAAGGAAGGAAATAATAAAGATCAGAGCAGAAATAAATGACATAGAGACCAAAAAACAATACAAAAGATCAATAAAATCAAGAGTTGGTTCTTTGAAAGGATAAACAAGATCGATGAACCTCTAGACAGGCTCACCAAGAAGCAAAGAGAGAGGACCCAAATAAACCAAATCAGAAATGAAAGAAGTGAAATAACAACTGATTCCACAGAAATATGAACGATTGTGAAAAAATACTATGAACAACTCTATTCCAACAAAATAGACAACCTAAATGAAAGGTACATATTCTTAGAAAAATACAAGCTCCCAAAGCTCAATCAAGAAGAGTAAAAAAACCTGAATAGGATGATAACTACCAAAGAAATTGAAACAGCAATAAAAAATCTTCCAGCAAACAAAAGCCCTAGTCCAGATGGCTTTACAGGGGAGTTCTACCAAGCATTCAAAGAAGAACTAAAACCTATACTCCTCAGACTATTTCAAATAATTCAAGAGGAAGACACACTTCCAAGCTCTTTCTGTGAAGCCAGCATTACCCTAATCCCAAAACCAGATAAAGACACCACAAAGAAAGAGAATTACAGTCCAATATCCTTGATGAACATTGATTCTAAAATCCTCAACAAAATTCTAGCAAATTGGATCCAGCATTACATTAGAAAGATCATATACCATGGCCAAGTGGGATTTATTCCAGGGATGCAAGGATGGTACAATATCTGCAAATCAATAAATGTGATACATCACATAAACTGAGAGACAAAAATCACATAATCATATCAATTGATGCAGAAAAAGCATTTGACAAAATCCAACATCCTTTGTTGATAAAAACTCTCAGCAAAGTGGGAATAGAGGGATCATACCTCAACATAATAAAAGCCCTATATGACAAACCTACAGCCAGCATCATACTCAATGGGCAAAAACTAAATCAATTTCCCCTAAGAACAGGAACAAGACAAGGATGCCCACTTTCACCACTCCTGTTCGACATAGTACTAGAAGTAGTAACCATAGCGATCAGACAAGAAGAAGAAATGAAAGGCATCTAAGTTGGAAAAAAAGAAGTAAAACTGTCCATATTTGCAGATGACATGATATTATACATAGAAAAACCCAAAGACTCCATCAAAAAA
>NW_005873075.1:5779-9541 GCF_000147115.1 Myotis lucifugus | reverse complement strand
CCAAAGAGGTAAAAGACCTGTACTCGGAAAATTACAGGACATTGAAAAAAGAGATAGAGGAAGAAATAAACAAATGGAAGAACATACTATGTTCATGGATTGGTAGAATCAACATCATTAAAATATCCATACTACCTAAAGCAATCTATAGATTCAATACAATACCTATTAAAATACCAATGGCATATTTCAAAGACCTAGAACAAACTCTCCAAAAACTCATTGAGGTTAAAAAATAAAGACCTCGAATACCCACAGCTATCCTGAGAAAGAAGAACAAAGTTGGAGGGATCACAATACCAGACATCAAACTATATTACCAAGCCACAGTTCTCAAAACTGCCTGGTACTGGCACAAGAACAGACATATAGACCAATGGGACAGAATAGAGGACCCAGAAATTGACCCAAGCCATTATACTCAATTAATATTCGACAAAGGAGGCAAGAGCATACAATGGAGTCAAAACAGCCTCTTTAATAAATGGTGCTGGGAAATTTGGTCAGATACATGAAAAAAATGAAACTAGATTACCAACTTACACCATATACAAAAATAAACTCAAAATGGCTAAAGAACTTAAATTTCAGATGGAAAACCATAAAACTCCAACAAGACTCCATAGGCAGCAAAATTGCAGACATATGTCATAGCAACATCTTTACAGATACAGATCCTAGGGCAAGAGAGACTAAGGAGAAAATAAACAACTTGGATTACATCAAATAAAAAGCTTCTGCACAGCAAAAGAAATAATCAATAAAACAACAAGAAAGCCCACTGCATGGGAAAACATATTTGCCAATGTTATCTCCGATAGGGTTTAATCTCCAACATTTACAGGGAACTCATACAACTCAACAAAAGGAAAATAAACAATCCAATAAAAAAAAATGGGCGAAGGACCCAAATAGAATCTTTTTGAAAGAGGACACTCAGAAAGCCAAGAGACACATGAAAACATGCTCAAAGTCACTAACCATCTGATGGATGCAAATCAAAACGACAATGAGGTACCACCTCACATCTATCAGAATGGCTATCATCAACAAATCAACAAATGACAAGTACTGGAGAGGATTCGGAAAAAAAGGAACCCTCCTTCACTGTTGGTGGGAATGCAGACTGGTGCAGCCATTGTGGAAAACTGTATGGCATTTCCTCAAAAAGTTAAAAATGGAACTGCCATTTGACCCAGTAATACTACCTCTAGGAATATATCCCAAGAAAACAGAAACACCAATCAGAAAGGATATATGCACCCCTATGATCATAGCAGCACAATTTACAATAGCCAATATTTGAAAACAGCCTAAATGCCCATCAAAGGATGAGTGGATTAGAAAACTATGGTAATCTACACAATGGAATACTACACTGCTATAAAAAAGAAGGAATTCTTACCATTTGCAGCAGCATGGATGGAACTGGAGAGCATTATGCTAAGTGAAATAAGCCAGGAAGTGAAAGAAAAACACCACATGACCTCACTCACTTATGGATAATAAAGAACATTATAAATTGATGAACAAAAAGATAGATACAGAGGCACAGAAGCATTGAACAGACTGTCAAATTATTGTGGGAAGGCTGAGGAGTTTTGGGGAGGGGAGGAGGTAAGAGATCAACTGAAGGACTTGTATTCATGCATATAAGCATAACCAGTGGACACAAGACACTGGGGGGGATGGGGTGAGGGGAGAAAAAGGGGGACATATGTACTACTATCTGTAATACTTTAAACAATAAAATAAACTTTAAAAAAAGAAGAGCAAATCAAATTGAAAACAGGCAGAAAGAAGAAAATATTTATGAAAAGAGCAGAAATCAATGAAATTTTAAATGGAAAAACAATAGAGAAAATCAATGAAACAAAAAACTGGCTCTTTGAAAGATATATTAGTAAAATTGACAAACCTCCAGCAAAACTGACAAAGAAAAAAGAGAGAAGAAACAAATCGCCAATATCAAGAATGAATAAGAAGATATCACTACAGATCCTACAAACATCAAAACGATAATAAGGAAACTATAAAACAACTCTACTTATATAAAGTTGACAACTTAGATAAAATAGACCAATTTCTTGAAGAGCACAAATTACCTCAACTCATGCAATATGAAATAAATAATTTGAATAGCCCTATATCTATAAAAGAAATTGAATTTATGGCTACAAACCATTCAATAACAAATAATCCAGGTGCAGATGGCTATACTGGTGAATCCTACCAAACCTTAAAGGAAGAAATAAAACCAATCCTATCCAAGGTGTTCCAGAAATTAGAAGAGTGGGGGACACTTCCAAATTCATTTTATAAGGCCAGCAATGACTCTGATCCCAAAACCCAACAAAGACATTACAAGAAAAGAAAACTACAGACCAATATTCCTACAGACTAATTTTCCTAGACATAAACACCTTCAACAAATTTCTAGCAAGTGGAATCCAGTTTTATAAAAAGATAATAAATACATCATTACAAGTGGGGTTTGTCATAGGAATACAAGTCTAGTTCAGCATTTGAAAACCAATCAATATGATTCACCATATCAAAAGAGTAGAAAAGATAAAGCACAAGATCATTTCAATAGATGCAGCAAAAGAATTTGAAAAATCAACAATTGGAGGAGACAAAATGGTGGTGGAATAGATGGATGTGTCCTGAGCCTTGTCCCGGAGCAGATAGAATGAGCAACTAAATTGAATAACATCTACCCTGAATTGGCAAAGTAGACACAGTTGGTGAGACAATTCACAGCCGGGAAGGGCAGAGGATGCCTGGAGTACAAGTAAAATCAGGGATCTGGGCTGGAGAGAACTGTGAGACCTCCAAGCCCAGAGGGTAGGGGGAAACTGCATGGCACTGAGGCCGCATCCCTTGGGACAGGCATAGCGTCTGACTGTGGAAAGGAGGTCTGCAGGACTGCTGGTGGCAGGGGATTCTAGATCTGAGTCCACAGCCAAGATAGACTGAGCCCAAAGGGGGCAGCCTGGATGGCTGCCCAGGCTGCTCTGTGCTGGGGAGAGAGGGGCTCGCAGTGGCGCAGCTCTTTCCCCTCTTTTTGGTCTTTGCTTTTGTTTGCTGAACCTAGTTTATAGGACTTGTCAAATACAGACACTCACCAGTGGCTGAGGTGCAGGTGAAGGTGTGGACTTGTGAGGAGAGGCTGGTGAGAAGAGAGGGTTGGGAAGAGGTTGCTGCGAGTCTGGCGCTGAGTCATACCTGACGTGTCCTACCTAGGCAGCCATTTTCTCCTGAAGAGATAGCCCTTCTCTGCAGTCTCCAGGCAAGCAGCCCACCCATGTCTGAGGAGCAGCAGCCGCACGAGCAGCCTGGCCCCATCCAAGGAGCAGCAGCCCTGAGAGCAGCCTGCCCCCATCTGAGGAGCAGCATCCCCACGAGCAGCCCACAGCAGTCCAAGGAGTAGCAGCCCACCCCCATCTTAGGAGCAGCAGCTGCAAAAGTACTTGTCCCCCATTCCGAGGAGCAGCAACCACACGCAGCCCACCCCCGTCTGAGGAGCTGCAGCCATACACAGCCCATCCCCGTCTGACGAGCAGAAACTTTTGTGAGCAGCCAACCCTCCTCTGAGGGAGAGCACCTGCACGAGCAGGCTGCCCCCACCAGCTGAAAAGATTCAGCACTGCTGCGAGTGTACCCCCCAGAGGAGTCGCCACCCACTGATGAGTAGGCTCTGCCATGATCGCTCGAGGTGAAGATGCAGCCCAAGGAGTCACTGCCACCCAAGGAGCAGCC
>NW_005873075.1:0-5679 GCF_000147115.1 Myotis lucifugus | reverse complement strand
CAGCCCCTGCTCAACTCAACTCCTAGATTCTTCAGTGAGAGAAAAAATGGGTAGACAAAGAAATCCTAAAGGAAAGAAAAGGAGAAATCTCCAGAAAAGCAGCTAAGTGAAATGGAGGCATGCAATATGTCAGAAAAAGAATTCAGAATAAGGGTCATATAGTTCATAAACCAGATGGATGAAAAAATCAACAACTTATGTAAGAATCAAGAAGAAATAAAGAGTGATATAGCTGCAATAAAAAACACCATGGAAAGTTACAACAGTAGACTAGGAGAAGTGGAGGACCAAATTAACGAATTAGAAGATAGGGAAGCAAAACACACCCAAACTTAACTGCAATTGGAGAAAAAAATTAAAAGACAGGAGGGAGCCTAAGGGAGCTTTGGGACAACATGAAACAAAGCAACATATGAATGATAGGGGTGCCAGACTGACAAGAAGAAGAGCAAGGGTTAGAAAACCTACTTGAAGAAATAATGTCAGAAAACTTCCCTGATGTGGGGAAGAAAAAAGTCACACAAGCACAGACAGTCCCAAACAAGATGAACCCAAAAAGTTCTACACCAAGACACATCATAATGAAATTGGCAAACATAAACAACAAAGTAAGAAAACTTAAAGGCTGCCAGAGAGAGACAGAAAGTTACCTATAAGGGATCTCCCATTAGATTATCAAGTGATTTCTCAACTGAAACACATCAGGCCAGAAAGGAATGGAAGGAAATTTACAAAGTGATGCAAAGCAAGGGACTGAATCCAAGAATACTCTATCCAGCAAGGCTATCATTCAAAATTGAAGGGGAAATAAGGAGCTTCACAGATAAAAAAAAAAAAAGGCTAAGGCAATTTATCACTACTAAGCCAGAAATACAAGATATGCTAAAGGGACTGGTGTAAAAAGAAGAAATAAAAAGGGAAGAAGGAACACAGACACAAAAAATAAAAATGGCAGACCTAGGACCTCCACCTCCAAGTACTTATCAATAATAACATTAAATGTAAACAGACAAAATGCCCCAATCAAAAGACATAGAGTGGCTGAATATATAAAAAAACATGACCCATATATATGCTGTCTACAAGAGACCCACCTCAAAACAAGGGACTCACACAGACTGAAAGTGAAGGGATGGAAAAATATCTTTCAGGCAAATGGAAATGAAAAAAAGGTGGGGTAGCAATACTTATATCTGACAAAATAGACCTCAAAATGAAGGCCATAACAAGAGATAAGGAAGGCAACTTCATAATACTAAAGTGATCGATACAACAAGAGGATATAACCCCGGTAAACATATATGCACCCAATGCAGGAGCACCCAAATACATTAAAAAAAACTCCTGGAAGATATCAACGGAGAGATTGACAACAATATAATCATAGTAGGGGACTTTAAAACCCCACTGACATCACTGAACAAATCCTCTAAACAAAAAATCAGCAATCCTAAATGACTCACTAGACCAGATGTACTTAATTGACATCTTCAGAACATTTCACCCAAAGCCACAGAATATGTTTTTTTTCAAGTGCACATGGGACATTTTCAAAGACAGACGACATATTGGGTCACAGGCAGTCTCCCCAAATTCAAAAAGATTGAAATCATATCAAGCATCTTCTCAGATCACAATGGCATAATATTAAAAATAAACTACAATAAAAACAATAAAAAATTCAAACACTTGGAAGCTCAATAGCATGCTATTAAACAATGATTGGGTTACCAAAGAGATCAAAAAAGAAATTATAAACATCCTGGAAATGAATGACAATGAAAACACAACAATCCAAAATCTATAGAACACAGTGAAAGTAGTCCTAAGAGGGAAGTTTATAGCTCTACAGGCCTACCTCAGAAAAGAAGAAAAAATGGTAATAAATCATTTAACTCTACAACTTAAAGAATTAGAAAGAGAGCAACAAGAAAATCCCAGAGTGAGCAGAAGGAAGGAGATAATAAAGATCAGAGCAGAAATAAATGACATAGAGACTAAAAAATACAATACAATAGATCAATGAAACTAAGAGCTGGTTCTTTGAATGGATAAACAAGATTGATGAACCTCTAGCCAGGCTCACCAAGAAGCAAAGAGAGAGGACCCAAATAAACAAAGTCAGAAATGAAAGAGTCGAAATAACAACAGACCCCATAGAAATACAAAGGATTGTTAAAAAAATACTATGAACAACTCTATTCCAACAAACTAGACAACCTGGAGGGAATAAACATATTCCTAGAAAAATACAACCTTCCAAAACTCAATCAGGAAGAAGCTAAAAACATTAATAGGCTGATAACTATGGAGGAAATTGAAGCAGTAATCAAAAAGCTTCCAGCAGGACTCAGAAGATGGCTGCTGGCAGGATGCAGGTGAGGGAGAGGGTGTGAGTGAGTGAGGGGGTGAAAGGAGAGTGTATTCATGTGTGGTGTGTGTGTGTGAGTGAGTGAGGGACAGTTGAATCCAACAGGAGTAGTGGGGGCTGGCAGAACAGACTCTCCTGGACAGAGAGTACCTACCACCACTGCAGACACTCCCTGGGCTGTGGGATTCGGGCACAGAGCCCATGCCATCTTGAAGGGGAGAGTGGCTTCTTCTAGGAACTCATAAACACCACCACCCAGATAGGCCATGGACACTGCCCGTGACCCTGCAGCCACTCTAGCCAAAATCTTGCTGCCTCACCCACAGACCTGCAGACCTAGGACCTCCACCTCCAAAGGTGCACAGCTCCCACAGCAGTAAGTGCAACCTCCTCCCTCCCCAGCTGCTGACCTCCAGATGCCACAGTCGCATGTTTCCAGCATGCAGGCTTCATGAGCCCACCGCGCCCATCGCTCCATGAGGCAGCTGTGAGCCCCTGCTGTGAGCCCCCGCTGGGTGCGCTCTTGTACAAACAAGGACGCACGCCCCGGCAGTGGAGATTTTGAATTCCCCATACCTGGATACCTGCCCACAGACACCTCAGTCGCACAGCTTCAGCGCAAGGGCCCCTCAGAGTGTGTCAGTGTGCCTGCTGGCAAATGCACTGTGGGTGCCTCTGTGAGCTGCCACTGGGTGCATGCGAATCCAACCAAGGACACAAGGCCCTGGAAGTAGAATTTCGGACTTTCCCCACTTCTGGCTGCCTGCCCACGGACACCTCAGTCACACAGCTTCAGTGCAAGAGCCTCTCTGATGCACTGTCCAGGCAAATGGCCCCGGGGTATCTCTGTGAGCCGCCACTGGGAGCATGCATGTATCCAACCATGGGACAGCAGCAAAAATTAAATCTTCCCACCCCACAGCTGCAGAACTCTGGTTACCACAGTTGTGCCTTTCCAGAGTGCAGGCCTCCTGAGACCCAACACCCTGACAGACAGCTCCTGAGTGCCTCTGTGAGCCCCCCTGGGCACGCATGATTTCAACCAAGGGCACAAAGCAGCAAAAATTGGGACATCCCCCTCCATGGCTTCTGACTTCTGGATGCTGCAGTTGTGCCTGTCCAGCACACAGGCCTACTGAGCCCGCTGCCTCTATAGGCGGCTCCTGGGTGCCTCCTTAAGCCCCATTCGGGCATGCTCATATTCAAACAAGGGTGCACGGCCCCGGCAGTAGAAATTTGGACTTCCCTTTCCCACAGACATTGTGGTCACATGGTTTCAGCATACAGTCCCCCTGAGGCCACTGTCCCAGCAGGCGACTCTTGGGTGCCTCTGTGAGCTGCCACTAGGTGCACTTGTATACAACCAAGGGCTCAAGGCTCCGGCAGCAGAAACTTGGACTTCCTCCTCCTCAGCTATTGACCTCCGGGTCACTGCAGTTGCACCGATCCAGAGCGCAAGCCCCCTTAGCCCCCTGCCCCAGCAGGTGGCCCTTGGGTGCTTCTCTGAGCCTCCACGGGGCCGGTGGCACACCACAATCACTCCGATCCAGTGTGTGGGCCCCACAAGCACACACTCCTTTCAGACAGTTCCTGGGCCCCTCTGTGTGCTGCCACTGGGTGTGTGCTTCTCCAACCAAGGGAGAATGACTCACACAGTAGGATCCATGAGATCCCCCTCCCAGCTACCTACCTCTGGACAGCCTGCTGCTGGATCCTGAACCCCTTTGTGATTCAGAGAGGGAAACCACTTTGGCCAGAGTCCCACTGCCTCAACCACAGAATACAAGAAACCTGCCCGCCACTGTCACAGGCTCCAAGCCCCTCATAGTGAGTTGTGGAGTGATGCTAATCCAGCAAGAGTGAGACCACACCAGCCAAAGTCACAGTTCCTGAGTCTCAGGCCCCAAGACTCCTTCCTCCAAGGCTGTGGACTCTGGGTACCCATAGTGAGTACATACCATGAGACCTCAGACAACCTTTTCCACAAGAGCCAGAACCACAATCACATCCAAAATAGCTTGCACAACGAAGCTGGGGGTGAGTCATATTGCTAATCCATGATGAGACTTCATCCACAAATAAGAAACTAACATTTAAGATGCAACTACATCAAGAGAACCCAAATAGCTCAAGTAGGGAGCTCAACTAGATTACCAAACCCAGGAGACCTGAGATATCACACCAGTAACATCACCCTCAAAAGAACCTGGGTAGCAAAGCAGTTGGACCTAGGACACAAAAACAATTAAAACATTACAGCAAAACATGGGGAGACAATAAAGCAATCCCCAAAGGGAAGAAAAAGAAGATCACCAGAAAGGGAGTTAAATGAAATGGAGGCAAGTAACATGTCAGAGAAAGATTTCAGAGTAATGATTATAAGGATGCTCAAACGGCTGGATGACAAATGCACACAATGCAATGAGAATTATAAGGATCTGAATGAGAATGTCAACAACATGAAAAGGAACCAAGAAGAAATGAAGAATGACATAGCTGCAATAAAGAACACAACAGAAAGGCTTAAACAGTAGACTAGAAGAGGGTGAGGACCACACCAATGAATTAGAAGACAAGGTAGGAAAAAACACACAAACACAGCAGCAACTGGAAAAAACAACTTAAAAAGCAAGAGGAGAGCCTAAGGGAGCTTTGGGACAACACAAAATGAAACAACATCTGCATAATAGGGGTAGGAGAGAAGAGGAAGTGAAGCAAGGAATAGAAAACCTGTTTGAAGAAATAATGACAGAAAACTTCCCTGATATAGGCAAGAAAAAAAACTATGCAAGTCCAAGAATCACATAGAGTCCCAAACAACATGAACCTCAAAAGACCAACACCAAGACACATCATAAATAAATTGGAAAACATCAATGACAAAGTAAGAATCTTAAAGGCTGCCAGAGAGAGACAGAAAGTTACCTACAAGGGATCTCCCATTAGAAAATCAGCTGATTTCTCAACAGAAACACACCAGGCCAGAAGGGAATGGAATGAAATATACAAAGTGATGCAAAGCAAGGGAATGAATCCAAGAATACTATACCCAGCCAGGCTATCATTCAAAATTGAAGGTGGAATCAGGAGCTTCACAGGCAAAAAAGGGCTAAGAGAGTTTATTACCACCAAGCCAGCAATGAAAGAAATGCTAAAGGGACTGCTGTAAAAGGAAGAAATAGAAAGGCAAGAAGAAACACAAACATTAAAAATAAAAATGACCACAAACAAGTACTTATCAATAATAATATTAAATGTAAATGGATTAAATGCTCTAATCAAAAGACACAGGGTACCTGAATGGATAA
>NW_005873074.1:0-31165 GCF_000147115.1 Myotis lucifugus | reverse complement strand
CTAGGATCAAACACGATTATCGGGCCCACCCAGAAGTGATGATTACAAAGAAGCCACAAGAATGCACATAATCTCCTTTGTCTTGGGCTTTAGTAAAACATCCTGGTATTTTTCTGTATAAAATAAATGTGTTGTATTGGCTCTGGGTCACTGTCTCTCCATCAGAGGACAGCTGTCCCACCCGACCCCAGCTTTTTTCTTCTATCTCTGTGTCTGTCTCTTTCTTTCATTTTTCTCAATCCCCAGCTGTCCCTACTCAGGTGCCGGAAGCCGGTCCATCCTTGCTGCTTGACACAGTCGCTGCAGGAAAGAAACATCTGCACAGCATATGTTTCAAGGGACCTGGCATATATAGCATATTGTTCTTAATATGTTTGCTCTCCTTGGTGCCATGTGTTTTAACCAAGGTCACCTCTCTGAGAAAGGTTGTTTCCCCAGGTGGGGATTTTTCCCTGAGGTTAGGGAGGGGATACAACCCCTTAATTAAGTGCCAGGCGGGTAGTTAAGCTACATAATCTTTACTCCCTGGAATGGAGATAAGAAACGCCCTAACCTTTGTAATAGAAATTGACAGGATTAAAATCGGCTGGTATAAATACGGATGTAACAAGACAATAAACATCACATCCTCATCAGATCCTGATCAGTTCCTAACCAGAACTCCAACCAGAACTTTGGCTGGAGATCCTGGCTAGAGGTCCTGACTAGGCTGCTGATCAACTGAAGCTGTCTTCGTGTCATTCCTTCTTCGCCGACTCTGTCCACACCTTTGGGGACCCCTGGACCTGCTGGGGTTGGACTCCAGCAACTGGCGCCCTACGTGGGGCATCTAGGTAAGTCCCCCCGTACTTGGGACGTACTTGGGACGGATAGGACTGCACCGTAGGGTGCTGCAGACCCCTCCTATAGAGGATAAGTAGGGTAAGCGGGTAGTTAGTACAGAACTTAGATTGACAAGATGGGTCATACTGAGTCTAAAGAAAAAAGAGTCTGTATTAATGTTTTAACGCATATGCTTGCTAGCAGAGGAGTTAAGGTTACTCCCAGTCAGATAGAAAGTTTTATAGAATATGCATGTCAATGGCTTCCTGAGGATGGAACTGTTAATTTAAAAACTTGGACTAAAATAGGAGAGCAATTTATGAATTATCACAGCTTCCATGGACCTGAGAAGGTCCCGGAAAATACCTTTTCCTTCTGGAATTCAATTCGTGGCATCTTGGCACCAGAGGCAGAAACTATTGAACTTTCTCAAACTTTAAATAGTCCCTCGGATCCACCTAGAGAGGACACATCATTATTGTCTCCAGCTCAATCTAAGAGCAATTTAGCTATGCCTACTGATCGGAAGGAGAATAAATATCATAAACATGATCATTGGTCCTTTCCAGTCAGTAGAAAGGAGAGAGGCCCTCCCATTCAAAACAGGCTCCCTAAATTAGAAAGGAAGCCTAAACCAGGTCCTGCGGCTCCTATGAGCTCCAGGTCTAAATTTCAAAGGGCGATAAGAGAAGCTGAAGCTAATGGAGATCTTGAATTCTCACTCTGCTTCCCAGTTGCATATGAGAATGAGTTTGGTGAGGACGAAAACAGAAATCATTGTGGGGGATACCATGGTGGGAGTGCCCGTTCTCGGAGCAGCATTTTCCATTCTGGAAAAGGCCAAGGACTGCACAACAACAACACCCCTGACAGTGAGCCAGGGAGGAAGGAAGACAGGAGAGAACGCAGACAGTTTGAGGCTGAGGATTTTTTATCTTTAAATCCTGAATATGAGAGAGAACCAAATCAAAATAAGTCTTTAGCTGCAGGCGTATGGGAGTACCCTCCGAACCCCACATCTAGAGCTCCCAGGATGCTGGTCACTAAGAAAGGCACTGCCAAGGACTTGCAGCTGTCCGGGTTCCCCGCTGGAGGGGCTCCCCTGTCGCAGCCAGTGAAGAACGGGACTGGCCCCAGTGTTTATAAAGGCCTGGTCCCTAAGCCTGCTGCTCCGCCCACAAAACCTACACAATGGAAAAGCCAAACTAAAGAAAATAAAGTTGGGACTTCTTTCTCTCATGAATCTACATATGGTGTTGGCAACTTCCATTCTTTTAAATCAACAGCCAAGAATTTTAGTCCATCAACAACGACAGTGAAAGAGTGTAATCGCTTAAATTCCTCTTCACCTGTTGACAAACTTAATCAGCAGCCTCATCTAACCAAGCTGACACGAATGCGCACTGATAAGAAGAGGGAGTTTCTGAAGGCGTTAAAACGGGACGGAGTGGAAGAGGAGCATGAGGATGAAAGCCATGCTGGCTCCGAGAAGGATGAAGACTCATTTAATTTGCATAACAGCAATAGTACTCACCGGGACAGAAATATAAACGGGAACTTTGATGAAAATGAAATTCCACAAGAGAATGGCAATGCCTCGGTTATTTCCCAGCAGATCATTCGGTCCTCAGCCTTCCCACCGACCCATGTTCTTTCAAGTTCCCTTGAGGCAGAATACAGGTTGTTGAAGGAGATGGGCTGGCAAGAAGACAGTGAAAACGATGAAACGTGTGCTCCCTTAACTGAGGAGGAAATGAGAGAATTCCAAGTTATTAGCGAACAGTTGCAGAAGAATGGTCTGAGGAAAAATGGTATTTTGAAAAATGGCCTGATCTGTGACTTCAAGTTTGGACCCTGGAGAAGCAGCACTTTCCACCTCACAATTGAGAACGATGACACGGAGACCAGCAGCAGCGACACGTCCGATGATGAGGACATGTGAGGTCCCAGCACCTCCGAGGTCTCGTGTGGCTCGTCCTCGTGCAGCCGGGTGGAGTGCCAAGTGAAGAACTATAATTTATGTAGTAAACGCCCCGTTAGAGGAGTTTTGGGGGGACTTCAGTATGAAGATGTGCCTCCTTTTTGTCTGTCCTTATGTCCCAGCTTTGCCCCACATCTCCTTTCCTTTTTCTTTTTTTTAATCTGACTACTTGTTTGCTGGTCTTTGGCCTTTCTCCTTCTCTCCTGAACACAGCCTTTTCTAGAATCTCCCTACCCTACTGTTCCAGGAAGGGCACCTCCCTTTTCTGGGAGTGTCTGGTATATGCCCCATACGTGGAGTTGTCTTGTGCCAAGAGCCTGACATCCTGGGCTGAGAAAGCCCTGTCCTGGGACTCTCCTTTGTCCTGTATTGGCCCCTCTTACCCTCGTGTCAAGAGGGACCCTCTTCTTACAATCAAATTGACTATAGCTATTGCCTGAGCTCTCTGTTCATGCTGAGGTTGAAGCCTCATGGTGGCTGGTACCATGGATCTGTCTCTAGCCCAATGGCGTGAGCTGGGCCCTCCCTGGAGAAGAAACCTGGGTTCCCCAAGATATGTGATCAATGCCGGGGCCCGCCAGCAGGTGAGGGGATCCCAAGGCAGTTGCTGGGCGTGGAGGCCACGGGGGCATAGGCTACCAAGGAGACAGAACTGAACCTCACATCACCCTGCTTGGCCCTGGAAGATGGCTGGTTAGTCAAAGACGGGTAAGATTCCTCAGGGAGGAACAACCTAAGACAGGCACAGTCGCAGAGGGGCCATCAGGAGAGAACTTGGGGGTCAACAGAGGTGGGGCACAGATCCTCACCCCCCCCCCCAACTATGCAGGGGCTTGAACACTCGCCCCTTCTGAGGGAGGTCTCCTGCCCCCATGGCTGCTTCCCACTTCCCATGCCCAGCTCAGATAGGGACCCAGGTAACAGAAAGAGTCTTGGCCCAGCTCAGATCAGGACCAAGGTAAAGACAGAGACTGGCTGACAACAGCTGCCCTCTCACTGCAACAGGACTTGTTTCCCATTTCTACCTTGGACCACAGGGAAAGGGGCAGATGAAGGAAAGGGCTGTGTCAGGATGCTGCCTTCTTCCCTTTCTTCTCCTTTTTTTTTCTAAACACTTACATGCCTTGTAGTTCTTTTGCTTTCTTTTCTTTTTCTCTCTACTACCCTCCATCCTCCATAACAGCTGACCCAGAGGACACAGCTTACTCCTCCTTGGACACCAACACCACCACCAAGCATGGCCGTGATGGACCCTTTGATGCAGCCCTTCAACTTGCTAACACTTCGGGAAGCCCATCGCCAGTGACACCACCCACTAGCCAGACCAACAAAAACAAGCAAACCAACAACTTGAGGACAGCTGAAATCTCTTGACTGAAGAGGCTGGCAACCTTCTAAGGAACGGGGCTCCTTGTGCGCTTCATCCACTATGTTTATAGCTATGCTTATTGTCATTGCTTGCCAGTCTTCTTCTGAGGCTTAAACAGCCCAATCTGAGAGGTGGCCACTGATTTGCATGCGCTATCATTTAAAAAATAAAAAAGGGGGAATTTGCCGGAAGCCGGTCCATCCTTGCTGCTTGACACAGTCGCTGCAGGAAAGAAACATCTGCACAGCATATGTTTCAAGGGACCTGGCATATATAGCATATTGTTCTTAATATGTTTGCTCTCCTTAGTGCCATGTGTTTTAACAAAGGTCACCTCTCTGAGAAAGGTTGTTTCCCCAGGTGGGGATTTTTCCCTAAGGTTAGGGAGGGGATACAACCCCTTAATTAAGTGCCAGGCGGGTAGTTAAGCTACATAATCTTTACTCCCTGGAATGGAGATAAGAAACGCCCTAACCTTTGTAATAGAAATTGACAGGATTAAAATCGGCTGGTATAAATACGGATGTAACAAGACAATAAACATCACATCCTCATCAGATCCTGATCAGTTCCTAACCAGAACTCGACCAGAACTTTGGCTGGAGATCCTGGCTAGAGGTCCTGACTAGGCTGCTGATCAACTGAAGCTGTCTTCGTGTGATTCCTTCTTCGCCGACTCCGTCCACACCTTTGGGGACCCCTGGACCTGCTGGGGTTGGACTCCAGCACTCAGGAACCGGACTGCTCTCTAGCCGCGTTGGACGAGGAAAAGAGAGAAATATAACAGCTAACTAGCTGTGAGGCATCTACAATCTTCATCACACATAAAATGAGAAAAGAAGTTTAAGTACCCTCTAAGGCAGTGGTTCTCAACCTTCCTAATGCCTCAACCCTTTAATACAGTTCCTCATGTTGTGGTGACCCCCAACCATAAAATTATTTTCGTTGCGACTTCATAACTGTAATTTTGCTACTGTTATGAATCTTAATGTAAATATCTGATATACAGGATGTATTTTCATTGTTACAAATTGAACATAATTAAAGCATAGTGATTAATCACAAAAACAATATGTAATTATATATGTGTTTTCCGATGGTCTTAGGCGACCCCTGTGAAAGGGTCATTCGACCCCAAAGGGGTCACGACCCACAGGTTGAGAACTGCTGCTCTAAGGTCATTTTTGACATTACCATACTATAGCTACCTCTCAGTGTGTTTATGCCTTTTGTACATTAAATAAGTCAACCAAATACATATTTTCCTCCTCACCCCTTAGTTTCCCCATGAATAAATGAAAAGTGAAAAACCTGAATTCTGGTATGCAAACAATTTGTTTCTGCTTTTTGAATTAACTTTGATATCCCCATTGAATTGTATTTGAGAATATAGAACTATACCAAAACCTTCTGAGATGACAATCCTCCATTCTTGCAACTAAGATCTTATGATTTTTTTTTTGATTTTTTTGCTGAAAAGTTTTGATATTTTAAAACTATGTTAAGAGAATTCTAAAGAGCTCTACCCGAAAAAGAAAACATGTAAGTAAGTATCGTGAATAATAACCTAAGGAAAGAGGTTAATGAGCTGAATCCACTGGTTCATGTATTGAGTCTTCACTAAAGGAAATAACAACTTAGTGGATGACTGTAGACCACTTATGGGCTGTGAGTGTCCACTCTCTCCTTCTTCCTTTTATGGAGCTTTAACAGGGCAATTGGCTCCCCAGCTACTGATTGCTGTTCTCAGCCTTCTTTGTGCCTAAATGTGAGGTTTGGTCAATGAGTGCAAGTTACAATAGCAACTTCTAGGTCTCATTCTTTAAAAGGGACAAATTACATGCACTGTATCTTCTTTTTCCCCTTCCTGTGTGCTGAAATTCAGATCTGGTGCTAGTGAAGCAGCTTTGCCTTTGAGAAAAACAAACGCAGCAATGACAATGATGGAGCCACAAGATGGAAGGAACCTGGGTTCCTGTATGACTTTACGGAGCAGAGCCACTCTACTTGTGTTGCAGAAGACCAAAGAAATAGCACACGTCCTAGAGAAAGGGAGGGACCTTGTTTATTAACACTAGTGGACTCTGGGAATAATTTCCAAATCAGAGTGAAGTAACACGCAGAGGGCTTCACTTTTTATAACCTTCTGGGGTCTTTGTCTTGCAGATATGGTTCCACCCCCTTTCATGGGCTTACAGAAAGGCCCCCAGGTGTTGGGGGTCCCCAGGCCATATCTGATGATCTGTCCTGGAGCCAGCGATAACGATCTCCCCCACCCCCCTCCAGGGCAGTGCATTGTTCACAGTTTTTATGGCCTGACATGCCTTGCAAGACCAGTTTCCTCCTCACTAGGACTGTAGACTGCTCATCTGTAGACTTTTATGAGAGAGAAATTAAAGTCTACCTTGTTTCAGCTTGAAAATTGTGAGTCTTTTTGTTACAGGAGCTTAACCTGTGCCCGAATTAATGCCATGACTGACAAGGAACTTGAGTTTTTAATAGAAGTCCCATGGGAACTTTTTTAAAAAAATATATTTTATTGATTTTTCACAGAGAGGAAGAGAGAGGGATAGAGAGTTGGAAACATCAATGAGAGAGAAACATTGATCAGCTGCCTCCTGCACACCTCCCACTAGGGATGTGCCTGCAACCAAGGTACATGCCCTTAGTCTGGACCGAACCTGGGACCTTTCAGTCCGCAGGCCAAAGCTCCATCCACTGAGCCAAACCGGTTAGGGCAGGAGATGGGAACTTTTATCATGGATCTGTGATTGCCAGTAAGATCAGGAACAAATACTAGCTTGAATCTAAACAGAGGAAACAATCAGAAAAATCCATATAGAGAAACATTCTGAAAAGCAATTGGTCTGGATTCTTAATTAAAGAAGCCTAAAGGATCATTACAAGTAAATGCAATATGTGATCCCTGATTGCACTCTAAATCCAAATATACATAGATTCATATACAGGGTGGGGCAAAAATAGGTTTACAGTTGCTTGTATGGAAAATAATACAATAATTAATAAATAATAATATAAAAATATACTGTTTCATGTACTCACAACTGTAAATCTACTTTGCCCCACCCTGTATATAGAACATTTTTCATATATCTAAAAAAATTAGAATATGAAATGCATATTGGATAATAAAACAGTATCAGTTAACATTTCTTGAGTATTGCAGTTGCATTGTAGTTATTACAAGAATGTGGGAAACATATACTTAACAATTTAAGGATAAAGTGTTTAATGCCTGCCATTTATTTCCAAATGGTTCTGAAAACTAATAATAATAGTAGTAATAATACTTTTTACATATGGCAAAATATTGACAATTCACAAATCTAGCTGAATTTAGCCTTTGTACTAACATATTTAGCCTTTGTACTAACATATTTGGATTTAGAATGCAATCAGGGATCACATATTGCATTTACTTGTTCTTATAACATTTCTGTAGATTTAAAGTTTTCAAAATATTGGGAAATAACTGTAGTAGGAAATAAATATTGTTTAGACTCTAAGGTAGGAAAATATTCTCAAATTGATTATATAAAAATATGGATATATTTAACTATATTAAAATTAAAGAGTTCTGTTCATAAAAAGAAACCCTAATTCTGTTTATTCTATTTTTGTTAATTTTAACCGCCTGACTCTCCTCATTAGAAATGTAGATTCCATGAAGGCAAAATGTATGTTTTGCTCACTGGCTTATTCCTAGTGGCTACAATAGAGTTAACACATCACAGATACTCAATAAATATAGGGTGACTTCATTACTGAAGGAATAAAGGAATGCATTATTATAATTAAATTCTAATATTAGTTGGTAATCTTTTTAACCAAAGTATAAGGCATTGGGGCTCAGTGGGCTTGGTTAAGATTTGGTTTTGACCAACAATTCCAGAACTAATTTAATTATGTCTGGTGCTCTCATTAATTAACTCCAGAACAATGATCACAGGCACGTCATATAAATTCACTAAGCCATGGTTTCCTTATTTTTAAAATTAGAGAAAATAATAGTAACTACTTCCTAGGGTGAATAGTAAGTGAAACCATTCACAGAAAGTGTTGGATTCATACCAGTACTCAGCTGATGGGAGCTTCTGGGTGTATGTGGGCCTTCCCATCTCTCCATCAGCATCTGTAATGCTCCCACTTCTATGTCGTATGCTCCAGTCACTGTGAACCTCTTTTCCCTGAATATTCATGCTCTCATGTATAGGCTTTTGCATATGCTACTCCCATGGCATAGAATTCCCTTCCCTGTTTAATTGTGCCTATTTTACTTCAGACATCTCTCCCTGGGGAACCTTCTCCACGTTCCACCCCCAGTGTTAGTGTTGCTAATGTACAAACCCTCCTGTGTGCGCACATAGGACCTGGATGGCCAGACATTATGGAATGAGGCTCAAGGGTTGTTAAATGAATGAACTGAAGCACATCCCCAGCATGACCGGGCAGCTTTATAAATGTGCTGACGTAGCACAAAAATGCTCTATGGAGAAATTTAAAAACGAGCAGAGACTAGGAGTTGCTAAAGAGAACTTGCCTTCCTTCTCACCCCTATAACATTTTCTGTGTTGTTACGGATCCTTCTTTATCCATGTCCCCTACAACCTGAGGTAGAGGGAACCGTTAAATCACTCGTTGATCAATCCCCAGGCACTGGCCTTGTTCCCTGACTTGGAGACATGAAGGCAGCCCTTCTGGAAAAAGAGAAAAACTTTCCTACCCAGACTCAGAGCACAAGTTCACAGCCCTGGGATTTGATCTCTGGGAAAGCTCACAACCACCCAACACGTGCCACGGTTTTGTTGCCTTGTGAGTCACCGAGCCTGGCACCTGGGCTGATAATGTCCTATTAATATCAGGCATGAGTCTCCATGGCATGCAGGGGTAAGGCAGGATCTGCCTACTCTCATTGTAACCTTGAAAGGAAGTGGCTTTGAAGATGACTGCTTGCCTAGAGGTAGAAAAAAGTTGGCAAGACAGAGTGTTTCCCTCTGGTTACTCCATTCCCTCCACTGCCCTCTGGCTTGGTTCCTATTCCCTGTATCAAAAACAAGTTGTCCTCTCTCATGTCTGAGTACAGCTGAGGTAATTTCTGTCCAAATTGGCTTCCAGGGCGGACACCCAAACTTCAAGGACTTACAGTCTGTACTCAGATCATCGTATGGGCGTCTGAGGTGGGGTACACAGACTCCATTGGAGCTGAGTTCTGCTGACTTTGAAGGCTCTGCACCTCTGGGGTTTGGGGTGAAGCTTGTCTTCCAAGCGAGTTTGTGAGGGTTAACCATAATACGTGTTAGTCACGTAAACTGAGCACAATATCAAAGACACCTGTGTTGCAGATATTGGAGAAGAGCAAGGCTGCTCTTATCCAAAAGTTGACCAAAATGCCACATCGTATCATCTATCCTATTATTCTAATTATTTCATCAGGATTTACGGGGACAGGAAATTCTTACAATTGGTTCAATTCAAGAAACAATTAACGAGCAACTACTGTATGCCAGCAACATGCACATGGCGTAGAAGTAAAAAAAGACAAAGCTTGGTCCTGTCCTTGGGAAACACAGACCAGTTACTCCAATCACAATCCCACCTTCATCATTCCATTGGCAAAAACTCTCACATTTGTTCTCCCTTCACTAAAGGCTATCCATTTCTTCAATGAACTTAGTTTCCCATGTCTGGAGTCTTTCTATCCAGTTCTTTAAAAACACTTTCTTGAGGTACATTTTAGAACGATATACACAGCCTTCCTGCTCTAGACAAAGCATGAATTTCTATAAGATGGAGTCCTAATTTTTGCTTATTTCTCATCGCTTATAGGTGACATCCAATGACAGGTTAAGGCTTGTTGACATTAGGAGCACATTAGAATGATGTCTTCATTATTGGACCATGAGCTATCAGGTAAAGTGTGACAGCTGCCAAAGCTTGTTTGCCTAACTGTGATAGGGTATATTTACACATAAGCATCCTGACACGCCTATGCCACTTTACTGACAACTTATCCCTCACCTTGGTAGTTTGACTGACTGTCTACTTGACTTCTCAATAGCTCAATGATAGTTCTGTTCTTTGGTGAATATCCTTTTGAAGGACTTTTTGAAAAAGGAGGTTTCATGATGAGAAACTGGAATCAAGAAACATGGTACAAGGGGCTTAGGAACCAGACCAACTTAAAATTGTGTCCTACCTCTGCCACTTACTCTGTACATGAACTTGGCCAAATATTCCTGAGATTGGGTTTCCTTAGCAGCAAAATGAGGTGAAAATATTTACTATACCGAGGTGTGAGGAGGATTAAGAACAATGCCCACTAAATATGTACATTTAGAGAGTGCCTACAGGAGTGTCTAATAGAATGTTCTGCAATAATGAAAATTCCCTATTCTGGCTACCTTATATGGTAGTTACTAGTCATATGTGAGTACTGATTATTTGCAATGTAGCTAGTGTGACTAAGGAACTGAATTTTTAACTTTATTTCATTTACATTTAAATGAAATATAAATACCCATGCAGTACCTGTATTAGACATCACAGGCCTCGACTATGTTAGGCTCTCAGTAGATGATAGTTACTGATATGACTAATAATGGAAAGTTTTGATTTCCTGAAAGATTGTCTAAAACAAAGAAAAAACAAAAACAACTCCAACAAACCAAGAATTGTCATTGAAATTTTCTATGAGACTTTATGGCATATTAACGTATGTTAATATGGATGGCCTTTCAGGTGCTCACATCTCTGTGTTTTTTATCTATCCTGAGACTGGCAGCTACACCAGGACTTGTGTCCCTCCTCACTGCTGGCCTGGCCATCTCTGCTGCCATTATGTTCATTAAAAAAGAGTCCTCTGGGAGGGAACCAAGATGGCAGCATAGGTTAACGCCAGAGTTTGCTGCCTCGAACAACCACTTCAAAAATACAACTAAAAGACGAAACGGACATCATCCAGAACCACAGGAAGGCTGGCTGAGTGGAAGTTCTACAACCATACCGAGACTCAGAGGAGGCGCAGTGCTGAAGTGAAATGCTGAGGTGCGGAGTGCATGTGGAGTGGGCCGGCAGCGGAGGGCGCGGTTGTTGTTTTCAATCGGGAGGGAGTTTCAGACTCTGAGCTCCAGATCCAGGGGAGTCTCTAGGGACCCAGACTCGGACGGGAGAAGCGGGAAGGCAGCTTTCTCTCCGAGGTTTGCAGCGGTTGCAGAGCCGCTGGGGATGGAACTGAGAGCAGCCATAACTGCTCGCTCCGCCCGCCCTGTAGATCCCCGGGGACCCGCCCCGCCCAAGCCCAGCACAGAGGCATTTGCCGGATAGCCTCAGGCAAAGGCTAGATTAGCACCGCCCTAGAGTTCCAGCACAGAAGCTCTTCCACTGCAGACACAGCTGACTCTCATAGCCAGTTAGCCTGGAGGTCAATTCACCCCCAGTATTACCGACAACAATCAAGGCTTAACTACAACAAGACTGCGCACAAAGACCACAAGGGGGTGCACCAAAAAAGCATAAAAAATGCGGAGACAAAGAAACATGACAGAAATGGAGGATATAGAGCTAAAAAACGCACTTTTAAGGTCTTTCAATAATCTTCTAGAAACTGCCGATAAACTTGATAAGATCCTCAAGAAATCTAATGAGACCCTCGATGTTGTGATAAAGAACCAACTAGAAATTAAGCGTACACTGACTGAAATAAAGAATATTATACAGACACCCAACAGCCGACCAGAGGAGCGCAAGAATCAAGTCAAAGATTTGAAATGCGAAGAAGCAAAAAACACCCAACCGGAAAAGCAAAATGAAAAAAGAATCCGAAAATACGAAGATAGTGTAAGGAGCCTCTGGGACAGTTTCAAACGTACCAACATCAGAATTATAGGGGTACCAGAAGATGAGAGACAGCAAGATATTGAAAACCTATTTGAAGAAATAATGACAGAAAACTTCCCCCACCTGGTGAAAGAAATGGACTTACAGGTCCAAGAGGCGCAGAGAACCCCAAACAAAAGGAATCCAAAGAGGACCACACCAAGACACATCATACTTAAAATGCCAAGAGCAAAAGACAAAGAGAGAATCTTAAAAGCAGCAAGAGAAAGAGACTCAATTACCTACAAGGGAATACCCATACGACTGTCAGCTGATTTCTCAACAGAAACTTTGCAGGCCAGAAGGGAATGGCAAGAAATATTCAAAGTGATGAATACCAAGAACCTATAACCAAGATTACTTTATCCAGCAAAGCTATCATTCATAATTGAAGGTCAGATAAAGAGCTTCACAGATAAGGAAAAGCTAAAGGAGTTCATCACCACCAAACCAGTATTATATGAAATGCTGAAAGGTATCCTTTAAGAAGAGGAAGAAGAAGAAAAAGGTAAAGATACAAATTATGAACAACAAATACGCTTCTATCAACAAGTGAATCTAAGAATCAAGTGAATAAATAATCTGATGTACAGAATGAACTGGTGATTATAATAGAATCAGGGACATAGAAAGGGAATGGACTGACTATTCTTGGGGGGGAAAGGGGTGTGGGAGATGCGGGAAGAGACTGGACAAAAATCGTGCACCTATGGATGAGGACAGTGGGTGGAGAGTGAGGGCGGAGGGTGGGGCGGGAACTGGGAGGAGGGGAGTTATGGGGGGGGAAAAAGAGGAACAAATGTAATAATCTGAACAATAAAGATTTAATTAAAAAAATAAAAGAGTCCTCCTGAGACCCTAGGCGAGAATCCTGTTCCCCTGATGCTGCAACCCTCCAAACACCAAAGACACCATAATAGCTCCTAGAAAGAGTGTGTTCCTTGGGTGTTTAAGATCAACCCCATCCAGCCTTGGCTTGGTGACTCAGTGGGTTGGAGTGTTGTCCATATACCACAAGGTTGAGGGTTCAATTTCTAGATAGGGCACATACCTAGGTTGCACGTTCAATCCCAGGTCGGGGCACACCTGGGAGGCAACTGATAGATGTTTCTCTCTCTCGCTGTCTCCCTTCTTCTCTCTTTAAAATCAATAAAACATATCTTAGGGGGAGGATTTTAAAAAAGATCAGCTCTACCCAGAAGCTTTTGCGTCAAATCCCACGCTACTATACACTTTGTTCACTTGTTGTCACCACAACACAAAACAGGCTTCAAGATTATTCAGTTCAGCCAGCAAATACTGCTGGAAGTAATTTTATCACTCTCACATTTCTCATTAGTAACTCTATACCAGTTTCTAAAAATACCAACCATCTGAGCCAGGTGACCCTGGAGGCCTCAAGGTCTTCAATAGTTGGGCTTCAATAGTTCTGACCTCTCCGAACTCTAGTGAGTCCAGCAATGAGATGGTTCTAATTACGAAAATTCCTTTGTTTATGGTTTAGAGTCTTGGATTTATAGTCTGGATAATTAGGACTGATTCTGAAATGTAGCAGTTGAAACAAAGTGAACTAGAGACTAGTTACATGCTTTAGAAACCAGACTGATATTAGAATTTGCTAGAAATCGCATAAGGATGTGGAAAATGATGAGGCATTAGCCAGAAACGTGAGCAAGCAAAAAAGTATTGGCCAGATAGGCATACTACTTTGAGGGACTGATAACAAATAGGTAAAAAACACAGTGAGATGAATATTTAAGCTAGAAGGATCTGAGGTAAACTAGATAATCTGTTTGTTCTACAAAGAGAACTGACGCCTACATTCTGATTTGCCCAGAGTTCTTCAGTTAGCTAATGGCAGCACCGGAACCCTATCTCTTGGCTGTCATTCTCGTGTCCGCTCTGATGGCCTTTTAGATGCTCATGTCTCACATCGTTTTGTCCTTTCCTGATATACCAGAAATAAATAATTTTCTTCCTATGGAGCACCAATCCCTTGGGCAAGGGAAGTCAACTTCCTCATTAAAGATGAGGTTCTTTATTCAGCCCAGGGCTTCTCAGCAGTCCCAGAGCTCAAAGGAAGGCAGCTGGGTTGGTGGACTTGTGAGTCGTGTTGGCATGGAGCATGAGGAGCTCCACCTACTGCGTCCTACTATATCAAATTTGGGACCTCTAGTAGGAACTAAGTAAGAATTCAGTCCCTAGGGATGCAGAGTTTGCTGAGCAGATGCTTGAGAATTATCAGATAATACAGAACGTATTGTTTACTCTTTAAGGGAAACGTGATGTAGTCACTCAACAGAATCTCAACTTCCGGACACAGGAACAAAGTCCTGACCCACCCTCTTTAAAGGCAAATTCCTGCTATGGATTCAACTAAGAACTTTAGGAACAAGAGTGTCCACCACACAGCAGGGGATGCTCCTGGCCTGTGAGGCTGGGAGAGCACTAAAGTTTATCTTGAGAGTTGACTTATTCATCCCACAGACATTTCTTGAGCATGTATCACATTCTATTCTAGTGACTGCAAAAACTATAAAATACGAAAGTCATTGAATCCATCAGAAATATTTACTGTGCCAAAACCGGTTTGGCTCAGCGGATAGAGCGTCGGCCTGCAGACTGAAAGGTCCCAGGTTCGATTCCGGTCAAGGGCATGTACCTTGGTTGTGGGCACATCCCCAGTAGGAGATGTGCAGGAGGCAGCTGATCGATGTTTCTCTCTCATCGATGTTTCTAACTCTCTATCCCTCTCCCTTCCTCTCTGTAAAAAATCAATAAAATATATTTAAAAAAAAATAATTTAAAAGAAATATTTACTGAGTGCTATCAGTGCTCTGGTGCTAAACATGCAGATTGCTCCTGTCTTCTGCGATTCTGTAGCACTTTGTTGGCACCTCTACAAGGGCCCAGTTTGATTTTTACTGTTTATTTGTGCATATTTGTTCCCCCTTTCCTCCAGACAAGGAATGGTGACTTCTTCATGATAGCTTAGTAAAAGATAGGCACTGCAGCCAATTAAGCCGACCATGCTCTTTTCCCCATGGGGGCCTGGTGTGCAATGGCTGCAAACAGCTGCATCCTTGGTAGTGTACGCAACCTGTTGCTAGTAAGGGTTGCCTTAAGGGACCTTGGATACAGCCCTTTCTGGTGGACACTCGTGTCTGAACTCATGCTGCCCCCAATCTAGCCTCCAAACAGGCATGCGGGGTGCCTTTGGAAAGCCCCAAGGCACAGTGGCCAGAGTCCACAATGGCCAAGTCATCATGTCCATCCGCACCAAGCTGCAGAACAAGGAGCATGTGATCAAGGCCCTACACAGAACCAAGTTCAAGTTCCCTGGCTGCCAGAAGATCCACATCTCCAAGAAGTGGGGCTTTACTAAGTTTAATGCGGATGAGTTTGAAGACATGGTGGCCAAGAAGCGCCTCATCCCAGATGGCTGTGGGGTCAAATACATCCCTAATCGTGGTCCCCTGGACAAATGGCAAGCCCTGCACTCGTGAGGGTCTTGGTGCTGCTTACACCCACCAATAAATCAACTTTCTATAAAAAAAAATAGGCAAATCTGATAGCTATTGCCAGAGACCAATAAAATTTATGGTAACCAAGTCTTTATAATTCAGTTCAATTCAACAAGTACCTGTTGCTTATCTACTATGTGTTTAACATTGTGCTAGGTGCCATGGGTATTGTTATGGACTGAATGTTTGTGTGCCCCCACCCCCCCCCAAAAAAAAGTTTATATGTTGAAATATAACCCCTCATGTGATGATGTTAGAAGGTGGAACCTTCAGGAGGCAATTCGATCATGAAGGTGGCACCCTGGTGATGGGATTAGTGCCTTTATAAGAGACCAGAATGCTCGCCAGCTCTTTTCAGTAAGTGAAGACACACCCAGAAATCAGCCATCTGTACCCCAGAAGAAGGCTGTTATCAGAACAGACCATCTGTGATCTCAGTCTTCCAGCCTCTTGAACTGTGAGAAATAACTTTCTGTTGTTGATAAGCCACCCACACCATGGTGTCTTACTTTAGCAGCCTCAGCTGACTAAGACAGACATATACAACTACCTAAAGTTGTATACCCTACCCTTCAGAGCTTTGCAGTCTTTTGTGGGGTTCAGGGAGGGGAGAACAGATAAATACCAATGCAACCCAGCGCTGAATTGAAATAACTAAATGAGAACATGCAATAATCCAACCAGGTATTTGATAAAGGGAGAGAGCAGTGTAGCTGAAAAGATATCACCAGGAAGCTGGGACCTCAGCTGGGCCTTGAATGATGAATTGGTGAATCAGAGAGTGGGTAGGTCGTTTAGGTGACAGGGTGAAACGTGAGGGAAGGCAAGAAGGAATGAAGAGGACTTGAGTCTAAAGTGGAGGGTAAGTGTTAGGCATTGGTAGAAATTTGCTTGTTTCCTGTTTGCCAATTTCTGAGGTGCAACAAAAGTCAGGTTGGATGTGTTTTCTAATTCTACATGTATTTTTGGTTGTGCAAGATCAGCCAATCTAGAAGGATTCTGTTCAGGATCCTACCACTCAAAATTATCAAATAATCAGGTAGTTGGAGGAATATCTTCACCTTCTGTAATTGAGAAAATTGGGGAAGTGTCTTAGTCTTCTACATTGAAGGCAGTGATTCTCAAACTTTAGCTTGCATCAGAATCACCGGGGAGCTTGTGGGAAGACATATTCCTGGGCCCCTCCTGAAGAGTTCCTGATTCAGTAGATCATGGCTGGGCCTGAGAATATGCACTTTTATCAAGTTCCTGGTGATGTGGATGCTGCAGTTTGGAGACCACACTTTGAGAACCGTTGACTGAGAGGAAAGCTGAAGTGGGTTCTTCTGTCCCAGCTTATAACACTCGATAGTGATGCCAGCCACCAGCATGAGGAAACTTCATATCAAAACCTAAGTATAAAAATAAAGTATGTATGTGGTTAAATGAACTGAGTGTATTTTTTGAGATTGTAGGATATAAAAAACAAACAATACAGTGTGACTCCTAAGGCTACCAGGCCTTTTAATGCAATAGTGAGCAGGGCCATATCAACTTGAAATCACAAAATGGTTTTGTGTTTGGCCCTTGGCATAGCATCGGTATATCAGTGAGAATTCTCCAGAGAAACAGAACCAATGGGATGTGTGTATATGTAGAAAGAGATTTATTTTGAGGGGTTGATTCATGCAATTGTGGAGGCTTGGCAAGCCCAAAATCTGATGGAGGAGGCCAGCAGGCTGGAGACTCAGAAAAGAGTTGTGGATTTAGTCCAAAGGCAGTTTGCTGGCGAACCAGGAAGAGCCAATATTATAGATGAAATCCTAAGGCATCTGCTGGTAGAATTCTCCTTGCATGGGGCAGGTAGCCTTTTGTTGTAGTCACACCTTCAATGGATCGGATGACACCTTCTCATATTATTCTGCCTTCCTGGAAGTCCACTGACTTAAATCTCATCCATAAACACACTCACAGAAACATCCAGAATAATGTTTGACCAAATATCTGTGCGCAATGGCCCAGCCAAGTTGACACATAAAATTAGCCATCCTAATGGGTTTATTTCATTTTATTCTGTCTATTTCATTTTTGTTTTCAGGTTTGGTTCAATTCAATTCAACAAGTGTTTCACCTGCCCAATAATTGCAGGACACTGTAATTCAGTGAGGGGAAGTTATAAAGACTTAATTGTGAAAGAGTTTGTGGTTTATTTATTTCTTCATTTTGTAAAGCCTCTCAGTGTAGTTTAATTTTAGACTGAAACAGTTACTAAGATTTTGGTTTAGGGATGCATCTGTGGTTGGGGGCTGGGAGTTGGAGAGGATCCTGGCTTTGCCGCAGCAGTGTTCACTCTGGGAAACTATCATGCCAGCAGATGGCTGACAGTGGGAAACATCACAGGTGATGCCTTGTGGGTGTTGGTGGAAGAGGTGTGAGGGAGCACTAGGGGAGGTGAGTGGGGAAACTGGGAAGATATCAATCTTAGGGACTGACCCTTTGCTCCAGCTTGGGACTTATCTGGGCCCTGGGAAGTAAAGGCCTTTAGACTAGAACTAAGGGAGGTGTTTGTGGTTTTTTTTCCCCCCATTTAACTCTAAGACCAGGGGACCACTTTAATTTCCAGATGAAAAAAAATGTTAAGAATGGGTTAAATAAGAGTGTAGTGGCTCAATGGTGATTCCGACCCCACTAAAAGGGTACGTCCATGTCAATTCCTGGAATCTATGAATATGACTTTATTGGAAAAGGGTCTTTGCAGATGTACTTAAGTTAAAGATCTTGAGATGAGATCATTCTGGATTATTGGGGTGGGTCCCAAATCCAATGACAAATGAATGCCCTCATCCTATATAATAAAAGGGTAATATGGAAATTGACCAAACCACAGAACGACCGGTTGCTATGATGGGCACTGACCACCAGGGGGCAGATGCTCAACACAGGAGCTGCCCGCTGGTTCCCACAGGGGGAGTGCAGCTCAGCCACAAGCCGGGCTGATGGCTGGTCAGCACAGTGGCCCACCTCCACAGCAGCACTAAGGATGTCCGACTGACGGCTTAGGCTGGGCTGAGGGACTCCCTCCCCAGTGTACAAATATCGTACACTGGGCCTCTAGTAAGAGATACACAGAGAAGGTGTGAAGAGGGAGGCTGAGACTAGAGTGATGAGACCACAAGCCCTGGAACACCTGTGCCACCAATCGTGGGACGAAACAAAGATTCTCCCCTAGGGGCCCTGGAAGAAGGACAGCCCTGCAGGATTTCAGACTTCTGGCCTCCAGAACTGTGTGAGAATACCTTTTGTTGTTTTAAATCACCATGTTTGTTGTAGTTTGTTATGGCAGCCTCAGGAAAGTAATACAGAGAGTTTTCCTACTTCTTCTCAGAATACCAATTGGCTTTGGCCTGGCAGGGTCCTGGGAAGTGCAGCACTGAAGCACAACAGAGCATGTAATCTGTGTAACCCATGGGAGGCAGCAGTCCTTGGCCAGAGCATCTCAATGGTGGGAACCAAGGCAGTGGTGGGGGCCCTCCAGCCATGTCTCGGCAGCACACATTGTCTCAGCACTGGAAGATTTTTGAAGTGATACTAAAAAATGAGCTCAGGCAATTCAAACTCCTGGATCCAGGCCAGTGATGAAGGGTGCAGCCCTCACCCCTCTTACCTGGGGCTGTATCAATCCATGTGGAGATGAGTTTGCCATATGTCTCACTGTGTACCCACACATTTTTTTTGGTCTTAACATCCTACTGACAAATGCATAGGGGTAATAGGTGGTGTATCTAGGCCTAACTAAGTATTACTGACCACTTTCTCTTTACCTAGTCTTGCCCCTGTGGGCACTTGAAGTCTAATTTGAATAGTCAGGATGAATTACCCAACTCTGGAACCCACATATGATACCTAGAACGACTTAATGAAGACCACATTCTGGAATCAGAACTAAATATATTTACTATGTGTATACTGATTGTGATATGAATATACAGTAAATCCTCATAATAATATTTAATAATTAAGAAATAATTATCATCCTCATAATAAGTCCATTAGGCTCCATGGATTCCATATTTGTGAATTCACCTACTTGCTAAAATGTATTTATAACTCCAAATCAATAGTCCTGGTACTTTTGCAGTTCTTGTTGACATGCACAGAGAATAGAAAAGTTTGAGTCATCTGATGTACACTTTCCCAGCTGAGGTCAAACAAGGTGACACTCTGCATTCTTGTTTCAGTCCTCATACTGTAACCAAGGGTCCTTTTGTTGGTCTATTTGGTGCCATGATTTTTGCACTTTTGTTGTTGGTGGTGATGGTTTCACTGTTTAAAATGGCCCACAAGCACAATGCTGAAATGTTTGGTGTTCCCAAGTGCAAGAAGTCTGTGATGTACCTTAAGGAGAAAATACACGTTAGGTAAGTTTTATTTTGGCATGAGGTATAGTGCTGCTGTTGAGTTCAATATTAATGACTCAAAATATATATTAAATAAGGAGTCTTTAAACAAATGCACATAAAACAAGGTTATCTACTGATCAGTTGATGAAAATATTGTGGTCAGAGGCTCATAGAAACTTAGCCCTGTATTTCCCCTGGGAGCATGGTTCATTATTCACTAATTTGTGATGACTTTACAGAACATAACTACCATGACTAATGAGAAGCAGCTGTATGAGATTACAAAAATTTTTCAGTGTCAATCTGACATAAATTTCCAAGTGTTCTCATGAAAGGTTCTTAAAGAAACTCTGCCCAGTTCATTCTGGTGCCCCTTCTCCACATCTTGTCTCACCCTGCTAATGCCTCCCCTCCCCCAACACATCTATTCCATGAAGCTTCCTCTCATTCTGTTCCAGGTTGAATTCCATGGTCTACTCTCAGGTCCCTTCTAATCATGGGTGCAATGTCCTTGGTCTTTTCATAGACACATACTCAAAGTTCACTCTATATAAAAAATATATGGAGGTTAACTATCTTTAATTTCTTTGCAAAAATGCCAACTTTCTGCTTGTTGACTTAGGAAAGCTTTTCTTTGTGCCCCATTATTGCACCTATGTTTTGTGCCAGTTCAGCATTCCCTCTGTTAAGGAGAAATTTTTTTGCATGTTTTTGGAATTAAAAACCTATATTTTATTGTGAAGCACCATGACACTGCCTTGTTGTATTATACTTCCCCTCCCATCCTTCCTCCTCCCAGCCATCAGCATACAGATAGATAGATGTAACATATATATGTCCAAATAAAATATTTGGACATATAGAGGGCCGGTGTATGAATTCATGCATGGGTGGGGTCCCTTGGCCTGGCTGGCGATGGGGGCCATTGGGGCAGCGGGAGGTTGGCCAGGGGGAGGGGCCGCGGGAGGTTGGCTGTGGGAGTGCACTGACCACCAGGGGGCAACTCCTGCATTGAGTGTCTGCCCCCTGGTGGTTAGTGCACTTCATAGTGACCAGTCGACCGGTTGTTCGGTAGTTTGGTTGCTTAGGCTTTTATATATATAGACAATGTATATATACACAAATACTTTATAATTATACTATTATTAATAGAGTATTGTTAATTGTCAGTACTCTGACATAGCATTTAATATTATCTCAAATCCTAGTAACTAACACATGAGCCATATGTAGCTCTTCACAATCTTTTAGTAATAGGAGAGGAGCCTCAATGAAGGGACTTATTCTGAGTAACTTAGATTTTTAAAAAAAATATGTTTTTATTGATTTTAGAGAGAGGAAGAGAGAGGTAGAGGAGGAGGGATAGAAACATCAATGATGAGAGAGAATCATTGGTTGGCTGCCTCTTGCACACCCCCTACTGGGGATCAAGCCTGCAACCTGGGCATGTGCCATGACCAGGATCCAATTGTGACCTCCTGGTCTATGGGTCAAGGTTCAACCACTAATCCATACCAGCCAGGCTGAGTAACTTAGATTTTACACACTTTTATCCCAGAAGGGAGAAAGTCGCTGTTGCCTACAATCTTAGGAATTCTGTCCTGTGGCAATATCGTAAGAGTCAGCTTGGTCTGCTTTTTAAATGCTTCTTTAAGAGAGTATTTTCAAACCTTTATTTGAAGCTCATCTCAAAGTGAGAAGCCAACACTTGGGCAATTAAAATAAAGATATTTCACCCATGCTTAATTCACTGGAAAAACTGGAGAAAATAGTTCCTAGGGAGAAATCAGGAGACAGAAAGTCTTAACACAAAGCAAGAAACCCTGGCCTGTCCCACTATGAGGGCTTCCTCTGATGGCTGGTACTTGTGCTGTAGTATATTGGTGTTGCGTGCAATTACATTTTTAGATCTTTATTTCATAGGTTAAGAGATAAAGTGTACCTCTGTTTCCTCTAAAGGAAGCTTACTAGCTCTAGGTTAAAAGAACAATGTGAGCAAAAAAGATCCAGGATTGGAGGTTGGCCGAAGGAAAAAGGTTTAATTGAGAAAGGACAGGGTGTCCTCAGTGGGGAAATAGTATGCAGTGTCAGAAACGGGTCTCATGGTGACTGGGAACACAGAGGCAATCTGTTGCTGGACATCTCAGCTCTGGAACTTCAAGGATTCCACATTCACTAGCAAATCCAGAAGTCGGGAGGTGGGGCGTGGGAAAATACTTGGCTGTGGTCGCCTCTCTGTAAATGGCAGCAGTGACTAGGGACACAAAGACCTTTGAGAAAGCAGCCAATTTCCTCCCCGCACAGCCCCCCACCATGAGAGATTACATGAGAGGAAATTTGCTTAGCTCATAACAAAGTTTATTAGTTTAGCAGATCTGTTTGTTTAATGAGTGTCCATTTTTGAAGACTCCATTCATCAAACTGGCTTAGGCCCAGTGGTCTATGGCAAAGACTGTCAGAGACCCCACAAAGACAGCATACAGAAAGAACCTGCAACCCAGGGCTTGGGGAAGTTTGAAATAAACACAAGAATCAAAGATAAATACCAACTGCTGAAGGGAATGAGCTAATTTTCTCAAGGCTAACTAGATGGATGTCAAAGGAAACTGCCATGTTTCTTGGTAGGCATAGGAACGAAGCACAGGAGGCACCAGAATGGCTGACGTGCCTACCAGACTAATAATTCTAGATGAGTCTCAAGGCTATGCTGGGCTTTGGTCAATTTTTTTGTCCAAGTATCAGTGCAAACCATGTTCTAGCTAGGAGATGCCGAGACTCAAAACTGGGAAGACGGAATTCTGCCATTGAGTTCTGAGGGCAAATGTGGGGATAGAAATAAGAGACCTAGTCAAGATGAGGAAAGATGGTAGATAATGGTAGAGCCCATACTTGGCTCAACTCCAGGCGGCACCACTCACATTGTAGTCCATATGAATGGTGCCCGAGAGGCCTGGGCTGTGTAACCTGTACTCCTTGCAGTTGTGGATAGTGAATTGGACCAGGGAACAAAAGGGAGATTGTATCTAAGCTAAGAATGAGCTAAAGTTTCCACACTTTTATTTGCTCTCTATTTTAATAGCATAGATATCCTGGGATAAAAATCAAGATATGGTAGAAAGGCCTAGAAATGAGAAGACACAGGGTCCAATCCAGGTCAAATTACTCTCTGAGACATGGGTGATTTATTCAATACTTCCTGAGTCTGAGTAAAGTGGGTTCAACAATACCTACTGTGCTTCTCCACCTCACAAGGTCGGCTCAAATTTGATAAAGAATGTAAACAAGCATACAATGCTTTGCCAAGAAAAGGGGTTACACATGATGCTGTTGTCATGGTGTAACCAAGATGCTGAGATCTTTCAATAGTCTACAAGGCCCCACAAGATCTCTCTCTTTCTCCTGCCTCACCTCCTCCACTCCCATCTCCTTCTCTCTGCTCTAGCCATTCTGACTCCTTCACCATTCCTCCTCTATCAGCTTCCCATGACACTCCAGGGCCTTACCAGTTGCTCTTTCTCTGGAAGGTCTTCTCCAGGCCATCCACTTGCCTTTCTCCTTTACTTCCTTTAGGTTTGATTCAAATGTCAACTTCCTGATGAAGTTTTCCCTGACAATACACTATTTTGAATTGCTTACTCCTTAACACCATCCTCTATTTTATTTTTTTTTCTCAAAAACACATCACTCTCTAATACAAAATTTAATTTACATGCTATTACATGTATATTCTGTCTTTCCCCACCAGAATGTAAGGGATTTTTATCTGTTTTGTACCCTAAACCAAAAATAATCTAAAAAATTGGTAGACACGCAAAAAATACTAGATCCATGACTCCATGACGGAGAAGAACCATTCAAAGACACCAATTCTCCCCCTCAGCAGGATGCCTTTTGTGCTTTAATTGAAATGATGTCTGTATCAGCTCTTGGTTATCTAGCTACTTGACTTTTGCTCAGCTTCCGTTCTGCTGCAGGACATTTCATTAAAGTTTTAATTTATCCCCATTGGTGTTGCATAGAAAAGAGCATTAGGAAATGTACAGTCAGTCACCACATCTGCTGACTAATAAAATGAACATACTTCAGAAAAGCCTGTGCTGAGGTAAGATGGGCTGGCTGAGTGTTACCGATGAAACAGGCAGCATCATACAGTAGGACAGAATGTTTTCTAAGCATTCAAGAAATACATGTTGGTTATTGTTAAAAAACAACAAGTCCCTTGATTTCTCTCTTATGCTCTGGGTTTTTCTTACAAACGCATTGTCTGAATTCAGTAACTTAGAGAAATCTGTTGTTGCTGTAGAACTATGAAGCATTATATAGAGTTCTGCCAATAAGAAATCTATTTCTCTTTGGGAGTTATGTTCTTATTTTGAGTTATTTTCTCTTGGCCTAGAACATGGTGTTAAATTATTTTTGAATGGCTTGCTTTGGGGTCAGTTTTGTATGTTCAGGACACAATTACCTCACTGTGATCTGGTTAAAGTCAGTTTCTGACCTGCTGGGAATAGGAGAGGGCTGGGAAAGAGGCCACCTCTTTGGCATCTGAAAATATACACTCACTAGAAGCCTAATGCATGAATTTGTGCACCAGTGGGTCCCTTGGTCTGGCCTGCAGGATCAAGTTGAAACTGGCTCTCCGACATCCCCCCGAGGGGCCCCAGGTTGTGAGAGGGTGCAGGCCAGGCTGAGGGACCCCATTGGTGCACAATCATGGCCTGGGAGGGACATGGATCCCAGCAGCAAGCTAACCTACCAGTCAGAGCATCTGCCCCCCGGTGGTCAGTGCATGTCATAGTGACTGGGTTGACCAGTTGACTACCTGCACCCCCTGGTGGTCGGTGCATGTCATAGTGAGGGGTTGAGCGACCTTAGCATATTACATTTTGATTGGTTGAGCAGACGACCAGGCGACCAGACACTTAGCATATTAGGCTTTTATTATATAGGATAGCTTATTTTCTCAAGTTGGTGGTTACAACAGTGGTAGGACTTGAATGTTCCCACCGTACAAAAGTATCTATAGCATTCAGAACATTCTCTGGGGAAGAATTCATTGTCATATTAAAGATTAGGCTTTAGATTCTGCTATTGGCTGTTTGTGTCCCACCAAAATTCATTTGTTAAAGGCTAATATACAATTTGATGGTATATGGAAATGGGTCTTTGGGGATGATTAGGTCATAAAAGTGACACTTTTATTGATGGAATTAGTGTCCTTATAAGATAGACCCAGAGAGTTCCCTTGCCCCCTTCTGCCATGTGAGGACATTGAGAAGATAGCCATCCATGAACCAGGAAGTGGGCTCTCACCAGACACTGAATCTGCTGGTGCCTTGATCTTGACTTCCAGCCTCCAGACTGTTGTTTATAAGCTACCTAGTCTATATATAAGCCACCCAGTTTTGTTGTGGCAGTCCAACCCAGAATTATGAGAAATAACAAAATACTGTTTAATTATTAAATTTAGGAATGATCTATTATACACAAATGGATAAGTGATACTGTTAGATTGGCCAACTTTGAGTCATATCTTCTTCCAATCCCATGTTCTTGTCTAGGAGAGAACAGAGAACATTAACTGATCATTCAATAAAAACTAAATAAATATGGGTGATTCCCTGAAGAAAGGGGGATGCATACTCAGTGACCAAAAAACAACAACAACAAATATATAAGAGACTATGGTTTAGTATATATAGTCTATACAATCATGGTATACATAGTTATACTACTATAATTATTGTAACTACTATGGTTTATACTACGTTAGCCATTTTACAAATAGGGAGATTAAGCAATTAAGTAATTAAACATCAGATGGGACTTTTTTACATATATTTTTCATTTTAAAATAGTTTAAAGCTTTTAGGAAGTTTTAACACTAGTACAGACTATCTTTGTGTGCCATTCCCTCAACTTTATATACCCATAGCACATTATCACATCAGATGGAATTGGGACCAGATTTGTCTGGCTCCAAAGTCCTCTTTAGTAATCAAATGCTAAGTCACAGAGTTGTGCTCATTGTACACACTGATGAGGAAAGGCATCAATTTATCTCAAACTCATTTCTTCCCTGCTCCTTCATTACCTGACTGCTTCTAGCAAAAAGAATGCTACAGCAACAGGGTGTGAGCTCTGGACTCGCGACTGAAACCCTCTTAGGGGGTCCACAGGTAGCCTGTGCCGTCATCTCTCCAACTGGGGAATGGATACATCTATGCAGCCCGAAGTCAGGCCCTGTGTGAGACCTTCCTGAACAAAATTGATAGGTTCTTCCTATTTTTTAAACAGCTGGTACACACTTTATGTCATAATTATTTATTTGAATTCCAACAAGACTGTGAAGCTTTTAAGACTGGTAGGCATTTTTTTCATTCTTATAGACCCAGAACTTAGCAAATCCTCAATAAATGTTTGCTGACTCAATAGAAGAGGATCTCTTACATGATTTATTGTACAAAGGACTTTATAATTTATTGGGCATCGGGTCATCTTGATTTTACATTTGCTTGTCCCACATCACTGGTATTTGTTGAAATACATCCAATCCTTTTTGTCTCAGTCATTGTACAGCAACCTGCACACTGGAAAGCCACTACTGACTTAGATTAGTTGGAGCCAACAACTCAAATGACTAGAAGTTCCATTGCTTTCTTCAGTGTTATACCGAACTATTCTACCTTTTCCAAAATTTGGTGGGAGGAAAAAAAACCTCAATCAACAAAAACTACACAGGATGGAAATGGAGTCTTTATTTTAGTTCTCCTAGAGCAGTGCTTCTCAAACTTGAAGTAGATCTACTTCACGTTTGGATCTTATTAAAATGCAGATTTTGACTCTGTAGGTCTGGGGTTAGGGGTCTAATATTCTGCATTCCCAGAGGTCAGGGCTATTGGTTCATAGATCATACTTTGAGTAGGTTGAACCTAGAGAGACCAACTGGTTAGGGTGTTAGTAGCACAGATGAGCATAAGAAAAATAAATATTAGAAAACTTGGGACACACTCATCTCAGGGTTAATGGATTTGCTTTTGGGTCATCTATAGCTGGTTTTCCAATTTGGTTGCCTAACACAGAGCTTGCATCAGTTGTGGGTTGAGAAATGGGACAACTTGTTTCCTTTGCCATTTATCCCACAGGCCATTCTGAGCAGAGGCTTTGGAAGATCAGCCCTAACACACTGATGACTTTCATAAAGCCACAGATATGTGAAAAGAACCATGGATCGCTGATTGTGTGTTGTTTTTACATCAACATCCCGTGCTAAAGCCCACATTTTTGGCAATTAAAAACCTGATTTCTTAACTGAGTTGGGAAACCCTTGACCCACTGACATTATTCTATATTGTTTTAATCTGAAGATATGCGAGCTGATAAGAGACAACACTACATACCTTACATGCTTGTTTAAGCATTTAATGAGAATTTAATATTTATTCATACTAAAATAGAAGTCTCTTCACATAAGGAGCTTGAAATCAAAATGGTGACATGTTAGCTCCACTACAGAGGCATCTATGGTGACAGTGTAAAATAGAAATAACCCAGTGCTAAATTGTGGGGTACAATCTGCATTAAAATTTCAATGGCCTAGAATGAATTTAATTTTGAAACTTCTAAAGTTTCATGATGAGATAATTAGAGATAACCTAGGGGTATCAATAAAATGATGAAAAAGTAATCTGAGTCACTTTCAAAGACCACAGCTCAATCTCAAGGGCAGGGGTAGTCTGACCAGGGTAAGACTGGTCCCCATAGCACTCTGCTATGATAGCTCTTCATCCTCTGCGGTATAGCTAGCCTACATTGTTGGTTCTTGGTATAGTGGTGAGCTAGTGGTAGTCATCCCCTTTCCCATTCACACTTAAATAAAGTTCCTTATCCCACCAGCCTGTAGGCAAGCATGAGTGAGTAAAACACACAACTTTTAACCTCCTAATAGTGGTGAAGAAAATAAGTTTAAGGTTCTGAGAGATGTCTTGATTGCCCATTTTAAGGGTAATTTCTTCCTGTCAGCAGTGGTTTCTTCATGTTGCCATCAGATACCTCAAGGGAATGAATGAAGAAATATTAAGGATAGAGAGAAGAAAAGTCAGTCTCTGCTTTTTAAAATTAAAATAATGCAAACCATCATGCTGTACATCTTAAGCTTCTACAGTAATGTATGTCAATGGTTTTCGCAATAAAACTGGAAAAAACACATTTATATGTTATATATGACAAATTATAGTCAGCATAAATTATTAATCAATTTAACCTCAAAAATAAAAGAATAATCAAGTGGTTACCAGGTCTTTCTAAATTGGCAGAGATGTGACATATGGTGCAGATATATTCATATTTTTAAAGATTAAATCCTAATTCTGAGAGTCCCCTTTCCTCTAACTTGGTGGGTGCATTCATAGAGAAGCTAGACACACAAGCTCTGAGTAAACAACAGGCATTGAATTCACCCTCCCAGCTGTCCTCAGAACAGTGGGAGGAAGGGGTTGTCCCTAGCTCAGGAGGGAGGACTTCATGTAGGGGCAGCACTGCTGATGTGGAAGAGGAAGGCATGGCACCAGGGGTAAGGAAGAGACAGCAAGACCACCAATGGGCCTCAGCGTGGTGCAGAGAGCTCCTCGGGTCCCTATCTTGGAGAGACAGTCATGGGACCTCTCCCTTTGATGAGTTTGACAGGTGGAGTGGCCAGGCATTTATGACTTACCTGTTTCAAATATAGGTTTTCTTGCCCTGGCCAGTGTGGCTCAGTTGGTTGGAACATCACCCCATGCACAAAAAGGTGGCAGGTTTGTTTGATTCCTGGTTATGGCACATACCCAGGTTGCTTGCAGGTTTGATCCCTGGGCGGGGCGTGTGCAGGAGGCAACTGATTGATGTTTCTGTCTCACATAGATGTTTCTCCCACTCTCTTTCTCCCTTCTTATTTCTAAAAAAAATCATTAAACATTTTTTAATATAAGTTTTATTATTATTTAGGTATAGCAAGGCCAATAGATCAATGTCATTGAAAACATAGGTTTTTATACTCATAGATCCCCAAAGAAGAGGGCACATCCTGACACAGAGGGTCATGCAGGGAAACTCCATGGCTTATCAAGAGGCACAGGGAGTGGGGAATAGGAGCAAGAGCCTTTATTGTGGTTTTCATGGGAAAGAATAGGCAAGACAGGATGAACAGATTTTGGATTGGCTGGTTTGAGTAATTTCAGCGGGTTGTGGGGCATAGGGGCTGTACCTTGTTGTCTGATACTTGGCCCTGGGTGACTCGAGCAGGTGGATAGAGGCTCAGAGTGTGAGAACCGGATAGAAGAGGTGTTGGGAGTGTGGGTTCCAGATTGGTTAGTTTAATTTTGAAAGGACCACTCTGGATGAATTGTTTACTTTCTCTAGGAATTTGATAGAGCTGGGAGGTAGTATGTTGTTAATAGATATTATTTGTTGGCCAATTAAAATATCTGTGGCTAATATTACAGCTCCAACATTTTGGTCAATTGCTAGGGGCCCTTTCCCTCAGTTGTTGGTTTTGCATCAGAAGCTCTTGGACTAACTATCAGAGACTCCAGTGAGAAAAGGTTGTCCAAGTCTCTACAGTGAAGGAATCTCAGAGACACTAATGGGAGTGCCTGTTGATTTTAATTTGGACAGCTAAGCTTTTTGTTAGAGGAAGTCCCATGTGAGGTGGGCTGATTGCTAAGTAGCAGCATTAATGAGATTAAGCACAATTTTTAAATGAGGAATATGTTGCCACCACAATCTAGAAAGGACTGTGAAATGTTGGACTTGTATGTCCTTAATGTGTTTATCAAATGAATCTCCTTGGAGGAGATTATCATCAGCATAATACCTGGAGAGTGGCAGATGCAGTTAAGATCTTGTTTCCAGACAGTGTGATGACAAAGCTCATGGCAAGTCTAGAAAAGGTGTTGTGTGTGTCTTGAGAGGTGATGACAGACTGTGGCTGAGAGGCTGTTGAAATAGTCCCTGAAAGAACATATTGGCTCAATCGATAATAGCAAAATTTCTATTTACCAGCAAATGTTTACCAGCTGTTGATTAGAGGCAGTTCGTCATTTTAATAAAAATGAGTATAAGATTGAGTATTGGGTATGGGGACTTAATGGATAGATCACAGCATTAAAGTTGTAGTAGTCCATCATGTGGTGCCATTCATTTTTTCCAGGTTTAAGAACTGGAAAATTTTGGCTTCTAAATGGAGAAGTAGTGTGGATAATCACCCCGTTGTTAACTAGATTTTATATAAACTAGAGGCCCGATGCACGAAATTCATGCAAGAGTAGGCCTTCCTTCCCCCGGCTGCTGGCACCGGCTTCCCTCTGGCACCCGGGACCTGCGCTTCCCTCGCAACCTCGCCTTCATCCAGAAGGTCGTCTGGAAGGACGTCTGGTCTAATTAGCATATTATGCTTTTGTTATTATAGATTTTTAATTCCTGAAGGCCCTGTTTTAACTTATAGTGGGACATTTTAAGTAGGGATCCATAGGGTTGCATTTTATCAAGGCAATTTGTAGGTGCCAGAGACTTAATTCAATTTTAATTATTACTCACGTTGTCAGAATGTCTACGCCCACTGTGGGACATTTTAGGACAATAGATACTACGACTATAGGAAATTTAGGCAAGGCTTTTTTTAAAGTGAGGCATACTTATTTTTCCTCTATTTAGACTTAGTGACTTTCTTCAGATTATAGGGCTACAATATTTAAATTCAGGGTTATCCCAAAGTATAACTATAATTGAGCTACAGCATTAAGTCTATGAAGCTGCTCCAATTGAGTGCATTTTAGGAAACGCTAGAGTTATTTTGTAGAGATGCAGAAGTCAATTAGCACCTTTTTATTTTTCTGTCATTCAAATTCATTTAGTATATAAATTTAGTTTGATATAGTTATGTATATATTTATTATATATACATTTTAAATGTATAATTTTATACAAACATTATTATAAAAATGTTGGATATCCAATTGGATCATATTATAGACCTTTGTTTTTGCATATATTATCTATAATAATAAAAGCATAATATGCTAATTAGAGTGGATGTCCTTCCGGACATCCTTCCAGACGTCCTTCTGGACAAAGCCAGGGCTACGAGGGAAGCCTTGGTCCTGGGTGCTGGTGGCCAGAGGAAAGCCCGGGTCCCAGGTGCCAGAGGGAAGCTGGT
>NW_005873073.1:0-31224 GCF_000147115.1 Myotis lucifugus | reverse complement strand
ACCAACCCCTTCCTTCAGAGCTTATCTGCTTTCAGTGTCCTGACCAAAGTGTACATCAGCACCATGGACAGAACCCATTCTCCTTGACCAGCCACATCTCAAAGGGAGACCTCATCTGCATCTCCTAGGGCTGAAAGCAAGCCTGCCCTTTGTTCCAGAGGCTGACATGCTCTTCCAAAACTGTTCCCTACACACCAGGGAACAAGGGCAGACAGTGCCCCGTACAAGACAAGCAGAACCATGGGGGAGCCCCAGAGAACTGTCTCCCATCAAGGCAACATGTAACATGTAACTTACACTTTCAGGAAATTGTGTTATGAACGAGCACCCTCTCCAATAGGAAGGTTCTTCTATACAAATCAACTAAGGACGGAGAACCTGATTTGATAAAGGATGCGGCATAGTTATTCCTTGCTGTTATCACTAACATAGTGACAGTACACTTTCCTGGCTATCTGACAGCCTCTGCAGTCAGGAGCAGGGCATGGCGTAAGTGGTCCCTCTGATTTGGGGCTCACAAGACCAGGGTTTTGGCTGAGACTGCGGTCTCCCCTGAGTGTCCAGGAGGAAAGGAGATGCTTCCAATCTCACCCCAGTTGTGGGCAGAATTCGGTTTCCTGCAGGTGTAGGACTGAGGGTGGATCTCCTGTGGCTGTGGCTGCAGACGTCCTCAGCTCCGAGAGGCCACAGGGAGCTTCTTGACCCGTGGGCCTCCCCAGCGTGGCCACTTGCTGCTGCAGAGCCCACAGAGCAGAGGGCCAGCAACTCCAGCAGAATGGGCACTGCAGTCGGTGTGAGGGAACCCGTCATTGTGTCGGTGCCACCACGGTGGACATGTGCTCTCTTGCTGTCCTCAGATGTGTTCCTGGATGGGGCTGGATGGGATCAGAATCAGTGGGGTGGGTGCCAGGGTGTCCTACCAGGAGCCACCATTTGGGGTTGAGTGACAGTGTGTGTGTGAGGAGGGTGTGGGCACGAGGTGCCTGTGGACTTAGAAACTTGAGAGAAGTGGCCGCCTAATTGTCATTTGAATGATCTGACTGGGTGTGTCTCTGTCCCACAGCCTGACCATTTCCTGACCCAAGGCCCTGAAGATCAGCAAGTGGAGCAGGGGCCCAGGACAGGAAGCACTTACTGGGCTTTTCCCCAAAGGCCTTGGCTGAGAGTCCAGAATCACCGTCCATGGAACAACCAGGGAGGAGGCGCGATCTCCTGAGAGCTGGGGCTGCATCTGTGATTCTTGGGGGCAGGAGTCCTGCAGCTGTGGGTGCGGGTTTGCGTTTCCTCCAGCTCCCACTCTAGCACCCAAACTAGCCGTCCCTGACCAGGCCCCTCATGGACTTCCACCCTCTGCCCTGTGCACAGGTGCAGGCCCAGGCTCATGCAGCCCAGCCCAGGGCCCTGGGGCCACCGCACAGAAGTTCCCGTATCCTTGGAGGGCAATGGGTGAGAACCTGCACGGCAGGTTGACTACTCAGTCACATAGGACAATCTCCTCGCACCCGAGAGAGAAGAAATGAGATTTCTTTTTTTTTAATATATTTTATTGATGTTTTACAGAGAGGAAGGGAGAGAGATAGAGAGTTAGAAACATCGATGAGAGAAACATCGATCATTTGCCTCCTGCACATCTCCTACTGGGGATGTGCCCGCAACCCAGATACATGCCCTTGACCGGAATCGAACCTGGGACCTTTCAGTCCGCAGCCGATGCTCTATCCACTGAGCCAAACCGGTTTCGGCAAGAAATGAGATTTCACTGGCTCCTTCCTGCCATATTCCTATGGATCAAACTTTGCCCCCTCTATCCTCAGGCCAGGGAAATATGTGGGTATTTTGCTTTTAGGAAAATGACCAAAGAGTATGGAAGGCCACTCAAAGTTCTAAGAGTGACTCTGTTTTAGTCTCTTTGGGCTGCTCTGACAAAAATACCATAAAAGCAACAATTATATTTCTCATAGTTCTGCAGGCTGGGAAGTCCAAGATCATGGTGCCGGTAGTTTCAGTGTCTGCTGAGGGCCTGCTTTCTGGTTCATTGACAACCTTCCCTTCACTGGGTCCTCACTTTGTGGAAGGGGCACTAATGCCAGTCAGGAATGCTCCACTCTCATGACCTAAGCACCTCCTGAAGGCCCACCTCCAAACACCATCACATACAGCATATGGTTTCCACATGGGAATTTCGGGGGGCGGGGCACAAGTATTCAGTCCTCACAGCACGCTCCTTCTTGGACTGAAGTCTGCGGAGAAGAGGCATTTGAGCTAAACCCTGAGGGTTGGCATTCCAAATAAAGAAATGAGGATGTACCCAGATCCCAAGACCACAAAGTGCAAGGAGTGTTTGGGGACACTCAGGAGATGATCTTAGTGCAGACATAGGTTTCAGCCAATTTTATATTTCAGGATAAAGAATTTGAACTTGATTTCTTAGGCCATAAGTTGTCTATTGAATATATATAGTTTTCACCTGAAGATTTATTTATTTATTTAGAGAGAGAAAAAGAGAGAGACATCTATGTGAGAGAGAAACTTCAATCGATTGCCTCCTGCATGCCCCCTCACCCAGGATCAAACTGCAACCTCGGTATGTGCCCTGATTGGAAATCAAACTCACAACCTTTTTTGGTTACAGGAGGACGCTCAACCAATTGAACAACGGGGTCAGAGCTCCATTGATATTTTTAAAAAATATGTATTTCTTTATTGATTTCAGAGAGGAAGGAAGGAGACAGAGATAGAAACACCATTGATAAGAGAGAATCATCAATCAGCTGGCTCCTGCACACCCCCTACTGGGGATGGAGGATGGAGCCTGCAACCCAGGCATATGCCCTTGTCCAGAATAGAACCTGGGACCCCTCAGTCCGCAGGCTGACGCTGTATCCACTGAGCCAAGCCAGCTAGGGCTCCATTGATATTTTTAACCTAGAGATCCTATGCAGTGGGAGAGTAGAGCTCGGGAAAGTTTTCTAGTTTCCATCAGTGTGAGATTGTACAGCTAAATCCATGGAGAGGGAGGGCAGGTAAAGCTGGGTTCTCCATCCAGGTCTAGGGGTCACCGGGGGGTGTGTCTGTGAAGCTCAGAAATTGCACGCCATGTGTCTGTGAGGACCTCCATGTCTTTCCTGCACTTTTCACAGGGTCTGGCCCTACAGGGTGAAAGCACCGGCACAGAGGAAATCAGCGCGCCCCTCACCGCCCCAATCCCACGGGGGAGCGAGCAAAACCAGCCTGGAAGTGCGCAGCTCAGGGTGGAGGCAGCTCGGGCTCGTAGTGACAGGACCCGGCGCAGACTGAGAGGCCGGGACGGTCCTGTCACAGCTCAGACTCCAGCTGACCGGGTCCTGGTTCTGGCTCCACGCTGCGCCGGGGACCGAGGCGGTACCGGCGGGCGGCCCCAGCAGCCTCCCCGAGGCGAGTAGAGCCGGACCGCGGGCTGAGGCACCTCCCGCGAGACCCGGTCCTTCCAGGCCCCGCCCCCGGGCCCCGCGCAAAGCAGGACGGGACACTAAGACGGGTCCCATCTTTGGTTTTAGAGCGGGAGCCAACGCCCGCGGTCCTCAGCTGCCGCTCGCTGTTTCCCGGGAGCGGGGGACGGAGCGGGAGGAAACGCTGCAGCGGCGGCGGAGTCCCCGTGACCGACTCTGCTGTGGCCCCGGGGGCGCAGCCGGGCTCCCGCGCCTCACGCGTCCCGAGTGACTCAGGCGAGGCCCGGCCGGCGGCTCTGCCGATCGCCGCGTGTCCCTGACCCTGCACCCGACCGCCCCGGCCGGCGTGGCCTGGGGGCTGGGCTCCGGGCGCCCCTCCCCGTGCCGCCCCCCTGCCTCCTTCCGAGCTGAGCGCGGTGTCCACGCGGCCGCAGCTCCAGGCGGGCCAGCCCCGCGGCCGGCGCTGCCTGAGGCCCGGCTCAGCCCGCGGGTCTCGCCAACTCTGAGGCCCTGGAGGCGGCCCTTACACCGGACCCGGCTCCGGTGCCTTCCGTGCCTTCGGGTTCCCCTGATCCGCCTAGCGGTGCCCCTGGCAGGTCCTTGTTCCCAGGAAGCGAGGCCGCAGTCTCCATGCGAGCGCATCAGTTCAATGCGGTGCTGTTACAGGGGCCCCGGGAAGCGCACACACAGATGGGGCTGCAAAAGATCTAAATATACTAATCAGCACAAAGTGGTCATTGTTCTGTGCAGGCGATTCTTTAATCACTGATTCTGTGGCTTCCTCTCAGTGTTAATATGTTGGTTATCCCGTTGACTAGAATATAGGAAGACCGGCTGGTTTTTGTGGGTTTTATAAGGCTCTGTGGGGTGCACAGTCCTCTGCCAGGGGCTGTACCCCCGTGGACGCCGGGTAGTAGACAAAGAAGACATGAGAAGACAGGAGAGTCTTTTTAAAAAAATATTTTATTCATTTTTTTTTTTACAGAGAGGAAGGGAGAGGGATAGAGAGTTAGAAACATCAATGAGAGAGAAACACACACAAGTTGGGGCCGCAAAAGATCTAAATATACTAATCAGCATGCCCTTGACTGGAATCAAACCGAGACCCTTCAGTCTGCAGGCCGATGCTCTTCCTCTCAGAGTGTTAATATGTTGGTTATCCCGTTGACTAGAATATAGGAAGACCGGCTGGTTTTTGTGGGTTTTTACAGTTCTTCAAAGTAGCTTCACGCAATGGCTGTGCCAAGCAGCCCTTGCTAATACAGTAGCAAACAGGAGCCATACCAAGCAGCCACGCACCGGCTGGTTAGTAACACGTTTATACTAACTTAGACACAAAGGCTTCCTGCCAAATAGTGACATCAGTATTTGGGTTAGAGTAAGGTACTCCTGCCCAGTGTGTTCAGTGCAATCTCTGTGTCCTTGCTTAGATTGGCCTTGAACATCCTGATTAGGGTTCTCCTGCTCAGATTGGCCTTGAACATCCAGCTACTCTGATTAGGCTCCCACAGGCACTATCTCAGTCATGGCCCAGGTTTAAGTGTTCTCAAAACTGACTGATCAGAAGGAGGAAAAAGTGTCATGAATGTGACATAACTGTTATCTCAGGAATAACACTTAATTCACAGAAAACATAACTACAACCCTAGAGGAGTTGCATGGGAACCACAGGCTCAGATATTTCAGCCAAGAAAGCTGCTGGTGCCAAGAAGACCTCAGAGGAGAAACGAAGTCAAATTAAACTGTTTGTGATGTGAAAGCCATTTCAAACACTGTTTTTAAAGGTTGTCTAGTGCTGACATGAATGTTTGTTTTTATTCCTGTATTTGAGGATTGCAGCTTAACTGCTATGCCACAAAACGGTTTTTCATATAAGAGTTGTCTCTGAGACAGAACTGGCATCCACCTTCTACAGTGTCCGAATTTGACTGGCTGTCAGTTACTGTTCGTAGAAATGTTCTGGAAATAAGGGGTGAGGGCTGTTTCCACCCACAGCTCATCCACTTCTTTGTAGTAATAAGCTGAACTGTAGTAGATTATGTTCTTTCAAAGCTAGAACTGTTAAGTTTGCAAACAAGCATGACTGTTCCATTGCCAGTTATTTATTCATGCCTTGGTCTTTTGGGTTTGCACCAGAAATTGGAATTGCTTGCCATTATGTGTTTAGGTGGATTGAGGCTCAAAATTAATGATGACATTTAATAGTTTCTTAAAGCATCAAGTGGTTCAACTTTTGATGAATTAAAAATGATATGTAGTTTTTGTTTCATTTCAATATGCCAGTGATCTGTTAGGTGTGCTTTTTAAATGTTGTCCTAGCATTTGAACAGAAATGCCCTTAAATGTTGAGAGCCATTTACTATAAAGTAAAACTTGTCTAAATCCTTAAATGTGAAATGTGGAGAAATTAGTGAGTAGTAGTAGGAAATGTAGGATCAATATTGTCGGACATAAGTGCTTATCTCTCAGCCAAGTGATTTCCTACAGTTGATTTTGTCAGCAACTAACATGTAGCTGTAATGTTATGTGCTGATAGTGTAAGGTAACTATGAAATGGTAACTAATTACCTGAAAGAATCAGATCTGGAATGCCCTTTGATGTTATGATTACTTGTACACCTACAATGTGATAGGATTGTATGACACTCATCTAAGGATTAATGGCTCTTCTGTATACTTCTGATAATTTTCTTCTCGTTTTGATTCCAAAAGCTGGCCAGAATGTGTTTGAATTCATACAGAAATAATGTTGATATCTAAAATCCATGTTGAACTTCTCTGAAGAAAGGGCAACAATGATTGCAGCTGGGGATTTGCAGGAATTTGTTCCTTTCGGTCAGACCACTGCAAACACCACCCTAATGCTTTGAACCTTCAGCTTCAGCAGCTGCAGCCAGCCTCTGAGCTGTGGTCGTCTGATGGTGCTGCTGGCTTGGTGGGATCCCTGCAGGAGGTTACACTCCACGAAAAACAGAAGGTTTTATTAAGATTCCCAGTTTGCTTTTGAAATGTAGAGAGATTCGATCTACTTGTAATTTAAGGCTACCCAGATGCAACTGAGAAATGAGTATGATGCTACTTCTAGGGTATAGGTTAAGATTTGCTAATTTTTATCAAAGCTAAAAATAATGACCTTAATTGTATTATAGTGTCATGGCTGTTTAGACATATAACTCAGGGATTTATAATGAGAGTTGCTATGATTATGGTCCATTTATTTTTTTTTCCCAATTCAATCCGAACCTTAATTTTTTTTTATTTTTCGCTAAAAGTATTACAAAGGGTATTACATTACATAAGTGTCCTTCCCCCCCCCGCCCTTGACAAGCCCCTGCCCTCCCTTACCCCCCAGTGTCTTATGTCCATTAGTTATGGTTATATGGATGCATACAAGTCCTTCGGTTGATCTCTTACTCCCCTCCCTCCTGTCCCCCAACCCTCCCTGGCCTTCCCACTGCAGTCCGACAATCAGTTTGAGGCAGCTCTGCCACTGTATTTATTATTGTTCAAAAGTTTGTAATGGTCTTAATTATCCATGAAAGAGTGAGATCATGTGGTATTTTTCCTTCATTGACTGGCTTGTTTCACTTAGCATAATGCTCTCCAGTTCCATCCATGCTGTTGCAAATGGTAAGAGTTCCTTCTTTTTAACAGCAGCATAGTATTCCATCGTGTAGATGTACCACAGTTTTCTAATCCATTCATCTACTGATGGGCACTTAGGCTGTTTCCAGATCTTAGCTATGGTGAATTGTGCTGCTATGAACATCTGGGTGCATATATCCTTTCTGATTGGTGTTTCTGGTTTCTTGGGATATATTCCTAGAAGTGGGATCACAGGGTCAAATGGGAGTTCCATTTCCAATTTTTTGAGGAACCTCCATACTGCCTTCCATAGTGGCTGCACCAGTCTGCATTCCCACCAGCAGTGCACAAGTGTTCCTTTTTCTCCACATCCTCTCCAGCACTTGTCGTTTGTTGATTTGTTGATGATGGCCATTCTGACAGGTGTGAGATGGTACCTCATTGTTGTTTTGATTTGCATCTCTCGGATGATTAGTGACTTTGAGCATGTTTTCATATGTCTCTTGGCTTTCTGAATGTCCTCTTTTGAAAGGTGTCTATTTAGATCCTTTGCCCATTTTTTGATTGGATTGTTTATCTTCTTTTTGTTAAGTTGTATGAGTTCCCTATAAATTTTGGAGATTAGCCCTTATCAGATATGACGTTGGCAAATATGTTTTCCCACGAGGTGGGTTTTCTTGTTGTTTTGTTGATGGTTTCTTTTGCTGTGCAGAAGCTTTTTATTTTGATGTTGTCCCATTTGTTCAGTTTCTCTTTAGTTTCAACTGCCCTAGGAGCTGTATCAGTGAAGAAATTGTTTTGGCATATGTCTGAGATTTTGTTGCCTTTGTATTCTTCTAGAATTTTTATGGTTTCCTGTCGTACATTTAAGTCCTTTATCCATTTTGAGTTTATTCTTGTGTATGGTGTAAGTTGGTGGTCTAGTTTCATTTTCTTGCATCTATCTGTCCAATTTTCCCAACACCATTTATTGAAGAGACTATCTTGGCTCCATTGTATGTTCATGCCTCCTTTGTCAAAAATTAATTGAGCATATTGGTTCGGGCTAATTTCTGGACTCTCTATTCTATTCCACTGATCTATATGTCTGTTCTTGTGCCAGTACCAGGCAGTTTTGAGAACAGTGGCTTTGTAATACAGCTTGATATCTGGCATTGAGATCCCACCTACTTTGTTCTTTCTCAGGATCGTTGCAGCTATTCGGGGTCTTTTTTTATTCCAGATGAATTTTTGGAGAGTTCGTTCTAGATCTTTGAAGAAGGCCATTGGTATTTTAATGGGAAGTGCGTTGAATTTATAGATTGCTTTGGGTAGTATGGACATTTTAATGATGTTGATTCTACCAATCCAAGAACATGGTATGTTCTTCCATCTGTTTATGTCTTCCTCTATCTCTTTTTTCAGCGTCCTATAGTTTTCTGAGTAGAGGTCTTTAACCTCTTTAGTTTATTCCTAGGTATCTTAATTTTTTTGGTGCGATGGTAAATGGGATTGTTTTTCTAATCTCTCTTTCTGAAAGTTCACTATTGGTGTATAGAAATGCCTCAGATTTCTTGGGGTTAATTTTGTATCCTGCTACATTGCCAAATTCATGTATTAAGTCTAGTAGCTTTTTGATGGAGTCTCTAGGGTTTTGTATGTATAATATCATGTCATCTGCAAATAAGGACAGTTTTACTTCCTCTTTTCCAATTTGGATGCCTTTTATTTCTTCTTCTTGCCTAATTGCAATGGCTAATAGGTCCAGTACTATGTTGAACAGGAGTGGTGAGAGTGGGCATCCCTGTCTTGTTCCTGTTCTTAGGGGAAATGGTGTTAGTTTTTGTCCATTGAGTATGATGTTGGCTGTGGGCCTGTCATATATGGCTTTTATTATGTTGAGGTATGATCCTTCTATTCCCACCTTTCTGAGAGTTTTTATCAAAAATGGGTGTTGGATTTTGTCGAATGCTTTTTCTGCATCATTTGATATGATATTTGAAAATGACCATGTGGTTTTTTTCTTTCAATTTGTTTATGTGATGTATCACATTTACCATCCTTGCATGTTGGATAAATCCTACTTGGTCATGGTGTATGATCCTTCTGATGTACTGCTGGATCCGATTTGCTAAGATTTTGTTGAGGATTTTGGCATCTATGTTCATGAGGGATATTGGCCTGTAATTCTCTTTCATTGTGATGTCTTTACCTGGTTTTGGTATTAGGGTGATGCTGGCTTCATAGAATGAGCTTGGAAGTGTTCCTTCCTCTTGAATTTTTGTAGTAGTCTGAGGAGGGTAGGTTTTAGTTCTTCCTTGAATGTTTGGTAAAACTCCCCTGTGAAGCCTTCTGGCCCTGGGCTTTTGTTTGCTGGAAGCTTTCTGATGACTGCTTCAATTTCTTCCATAGTTATTGGCCTATTGAGGTTTTTAGATTCATCCTGATTGAGTTTTGGAATGTTGTATTTTTCTAGGAATTTGTCCATTTCCTCCAGGTTGTCTAGTTTGTTGGAGTAGAGTTGCCCGTAGTATTGTTTAACAATCATTTGTATTTCTGTGGGTCTGTTGTTATTTTGCCTCTATCATTTCTGATTTGGTTTATTTGGGACCTCTCTCTTTGCTTCTTGGTGAGCCTGGCTAGGGGTTTGTCAATCTTGTTTATCCTTTCAAAGAACCAGCTCTTGGTTTCATTGATTTTCTGTATTGTTTTTTTGGTCTCTATTTCATTGATTTCTGCTCTAATCTTTATTATCTCCTTCCTTCTGCTCACTCTGGGGTTTTCTTGTTGCTCTCTTTCTAATTCTTTGAGTTGTAGAGTTAGATGATTTACTACCATTTTTTCTTGTTTTTTGAGACAGGCCTGTAGAGCTATAAACTTCCCTCTCAGGACTGCTTTCATTGTGTCCCAGAGTTTTGGATTGTTGTGTTTTCATTGTCATTAGTGTCCAGGATGTTTTTAATTTCTTCTTTGATGTCATTGGTAACCCAATCAATATTTAATAACATGCTATTCAGCTTCCAAGTGTTTGAGTATTTTGAGTTGTTTTTATTGTAGTTTATTTCTAACATTATGCCATCATGGTCTGAGAAGATGCTTTTTATGATTTCATTCTTCTTGAATTGTGGAGACTTTGCTTGTGACCCAATATGTGGTCTATTTTTGAATGTGTCCCATGAGCACCTGAGAGGAATGTATATTCCGCAGCTGTGGGGTGAAGTGTTCTGAAGATGTCAATTAAATCCATCTGATCTAGTGAGTCATTTAGGATTGCTGTTTCTTTGCTGATTGTTTGTCTAGCGGATTTATCCAGTGATGTCAGTGGTGTATTAAAGTCCCCTACTATGATTGTATTGTTGTCGATCTCTCCCCTGATATCTTCCAGAAGTTTTCTTATGTATGTGGGTGCTCCTGCATTGGGTGCATATATGTTTACCAGGATTATATCTCCTTGTTGTATTGATCCCTTTAGTATTATGAAGTGGCCTTCCTTATCTCTGGTTATGGCCTTCACTTTGAGATGTATTTTGTCAGATATAAGTATTGCTACCCCAGCTTTCTTTTCCTTTCCATTTGCGTGAAAGATATTTTTCCATCCCTTCACTTTCAGTCTGTGTGAGTCCCTTCTAATGAGGTGGGTCTCTTGTAGACAGCAGATGTATGGGTCATTTTTTTTATCCATTCAGCCACTCGATGTCTTTTGGTTGGAGCATTTAGTCCATTTACATTTAAAGTTATTATTGAAAGGTACTTGTTTGTAGCCATTTCTTTTTTTGTGTGTGGCTGTTTTCTTTCTGAGCTTGTTATTTTTTCTTTTTACACCAGTCCCTTTAGCATTTCTTGCTTGGCTGGCTTGGTGGTGATAAACTCCCTTAGCCCTTTTTTGTCTGTGAAGCTTCTTATTTCCCCTTCAATTTTGAATGATGGCCTTGCTCATAGAGTATTCTTGGATTCAGTCCTTTGCTTTGCATCACTTTGTAGATTTCCATCCATTCTTTTCTGGCCTGATGTGTTTCTGTTGAGAAATCATTTGATAATCTAATGGGAGATCCCTTGTATGTTACTTTCCGTCTCTCTCTTGCAGCCTGTAAGATTCTCTCTTTATCCTGAACATTTGCCATGGTAATTATGATGTGTCTTGGTGTGGGTCTTTTCGGGTTCACCTTGTTTGGGACTCTCTGGGCTTGTGTGACTTTTTTCTTCCCCACCTCAGGGAAGTTTTCTGATATTATTTCTTCGAATAGGTTTTCTAATCCATGTTCATCTTTCTGTTGTTCTGGCACCCCTGTTATTCGTATGTTGTTTCGTTTCATGTTGTCCCAAAGCTCCCTTAGGCTCTCCTCCTGTCTTTTAATTTTTTTCTTCATTTGCAGTAAGTTTGAGTGTGTTTTGCTTCCTTGTCTTCTAATTCACTAATTCGGTCCTCCACTTCTCCCAGTTTACTGTTGATACTTTCAATGGTGTTTTTATTGCAGCTATGTCGCTCTTCATTTCTTCTTGGGACTTACTTAAGTTATTGTTTTTTTCATCTGTTTCTTCTAGCTTCTTGCATAAGTAGTTGAGTTTTTCATCTGTTTCTTCTTGCTTCTTGAACATCCGGTGCATGTACTCTAGGAACCTTATTCTGAATTCTTTTTCCGTCATGTTGCATATCTCTGTCTCACTTAGCTGCTTTTCTGGCGAGTCCTCCTTTTCTTTCCTTTGGGGTTTCTTTGTCTACCCATGTTTGATCTCACTGACATGACTAGTTGTTGAGTCGTTCAGTGGCTGGACCCTGGGTGGCAGTGGCTGCTCCCTGGGGGCAGTGGCTCCTCGGGCTGTTGTGGTAGCAGCGGCTCCTCTGTTGATAGCAGAGCCTCTGGTGGGTGCTGTTCACAGCTGTGGTGGCTCTTCTGGCTGGTGGAGGGAGGCTGGTGGAGGGAGGCTTCACAGGCAGAGCGTGTGATGATCAGGCGTGTGATGATCAGGAGGCCGCTGTTGCTTGAATCGCGGCCAGTCAGACTCTACGGAATGGTTTTGGGGATCAATGGTTTTGGGGAACCCGGACGAGCAGATTTCAGGATCCCCAAGAAACCACATCAGGGAGCCAGCCAGTCCGATGCAAAAGCATAAGAGTCTTTATTCGAGCTAGCTCGGCTCCCCCACCTTGCCGACGCAGCGACAGGAAGCAGAGAGCGATTATGGTCCATTTAAATCTCTTTTTCTTCACTTAGTATATGGGACCAGATTTCATGTTATTTGATGGTTAGATAGTAGAGTAGCAATGGTCCCTGCTGCCAAAAACTTCCATGTTTCTAGAGGAGAAAAGAAATGCCAGATACAGTACTAGATTTTAAATAGGGGAATGAGAAGTAAGTGCATGTTAAACAGTCAGTCTTTCTCATCTTAATTCCATTTCTGTATCCCTTTTGGGATACCAAAATTTCCAGCAGCAGAAGTCTGTAGTTAGGAATCCAAACCAAACCTTTCTCTGCCCTGTTCATTTTGATGGTTGGCACAAGGGCAGGAAGGTGAATGTATATGCAGTTGTGAATCAGGGAAATCTGCATGGTGGGTAAGCTCCCCCAGTGTCCCATGTGCACTTCACTGCCCCCTCTGCTTCACCCCCCATATGCTTAATACGTCTTTAGTCTCCCAAGAATGTTGGCTTAATTTTTGGATATATAGGTAATGTCTAATTTTTGTTTATTTATATTTTTGGCAGCATAAAATGGTAATGTAATAATAAATACTTAATATAGAGTATTCTTGAGGTAAATTCTCATTTTTGAAATCCTGTAAGATATAGTATGATACATACACCCACACCCCCTCCTCTGTTAATCAGTGGCACCAAACCTAAGAGTTGGGCTTGGATTGAGTCTTACTCCACAGACAGAGAGTAGGAGACTTGTATCTGGATTGCTGTTCAATTTTAATTAATAAATCTTGCTCCATAATGTTGCAAAAGAAATAAAAACTGCTTAAACATTCTTACGTATGTAAATTTTTAAGGAAAGCTGGCAGCTAAGGAGAGGCGGAAGTGAAATTGGAGATGTGGATTATGACAAGGAACTCAATGTGGCTGGAAATATGGTGATATGGAGCAAAGAAGTACAAGCCAGGCCTTTACAAGGCCTTTACAGTTAATAGTCGTGTTCAACAGGTGAGTTGTTTGAATTTTAGTATTTGATTGATTATTGAGTAATTTTTTAAAAACAAAGCTTTTATTTTAAAATTTAACAGAAATAATAAAAACAAAATATAATGATCCCAGTAGCTAGATATATGTTTTAACATGTAGTGAAGATAATGGTAGGGAAATAAACATTTCATTTATTTTCTGTATCATTTTTTTACATTGTTCTTTGTCAATTTAATGGTAATGTTTAAACACTTGAGTAATTCAATTAGTTATTGCCAAAAAAATTTATAAGACTTAATTTTAAGGGTATAAGAATATATTAGCACATGATTATATTTGGTTGCAAAGTGTTGAATAAATAAAAATCAGGTTCATAGTAAAAATACTCAGAGAGTAAGGGAAAGGAAAAAAAATCTAATTTGCTGTCATTGCACATGCTCAGGTTGCTGGCTCGATCCCCAGTAGGGGGCATGCAGGAGGCAGCAGATCAGAGTTTCTCATCATTGATGTTTCTATCTATCTCTTCCTCTCTGAAGTCAATGAAAATATATTTGAATATGTATTTATATTTCATAAGTTTATATATAAATTTATATGTATATTTATATGTAAACTACATATATTTCTGATTATAAAAAAAGAGTAAAAACAAATAAAAATTAGTAATTAAAGGGATAGAATTAAGCATTTGCCCTGCCTTTTTAGGAGCCTTGCAGTTCATCTCCAGTTAATAAAGGAAAACACTTAAAGAAGAATACCAGCTAATAAATATAGAAGGATTGGTAGAATTTGAAAATCGCTATTCTGTGTAACCTCTTACTCCATTGTAACTTCTGATTCAGACAAGGATTTTAAACAACAGGGTCAGAGCTCCACTGTTCTATGATAGTTCATTACTAAGCCAAATGAGATAGTAATGCCATTGCGTGAAAGGTGTTAGCATGGCACCAAGGTGTCACCCAAAGTGAAGAAACAAATGCATCTCTACTTTGAAGCTGCATGTTGTTCTCCACCTCCACAACCTGGTGGGTTTACCATCACTAATAGGGAACAGAGGACTCTTTTATACCTACAGCTGTAATGTGGCATGGAGACATGATGTCATCTACTCAGTTTTCTTCCCCAAAATATTTGACATGAATATGTAGACCTAACTTCCGGTTATAGGAATTATGGGGGCTAGAGGATCAGTTTGTAAAATGAGATGAGGAATAGGTGGAGGTATAGATGAAACAAGAACCCCCAGAAATTAAGAATTATTGAAGCTGGCTGTTGGAGATTTATTATGTTACTCTGTTTACTTTATATATATTTGAAATTTTCTATAATAAAGACTTAATGAAAAAAACACTATGAGATACGATTAGACAAATCCAGAATATGGGATAGTCTACATTCTGGTCTCCTTAAAGAGTTAGTCATGGAGGGGGAAAAAGGTGGGGCCTATTCTAGGTTAAAAGGACATCACCAAATGCAGTATTTTGTGCACCATGTTGAATGAACATTGATTGAGTCCTGGTTCTAGAAAATTGTCTTAAAAAACATTTTGTGGAAATTTTGAAAAAGTTGCAAGTGGACTGAATATTAGGTGATGTTAGAAACATTTTCTTAGGCAAGACTATTCTAGGTTAAAAGGACATCACCAAATGCAGTATTTTGTGCACCATGTTGAATCATTGATTGAGTCCTGGTTCTAGAAAATTGTATTAAAAAAACATTTTTGTGTTTTCCCCCATTAACTGTTTCCTGATGAACATTGTACCCTTCTAACAATATACTGGGAACAATGATGGTTTTGTGGTGTACAGGAGAAAATATTTATTTTGGAGAAATGCATGAGTGTTGAAGCCAGTGACCATTTCAGGTAGTCAGCACCCCCCACTCAAATCCCTCACATGCACATAAGCAGATATGGCATAATGGTAACCATTGTTAGATTTATTTGTTTATTTTTAAAACATTTTTTATTGATTTTAGTGAGGAAGGGAGAGGGAGAGAGAGAGAGGAACATCAGTAACATCAATGGTGAGAAGAGAATCATTGATCGGCTGCCTCCTGCATGCCCACTACTGGGGATTGAGCCCGCAACCTGGGTATGTGCCCTTGACTGGAATCAAACCCAGGACCAGTCCACAGGCCGATGCTCTATCCACTGAGCCAAACCAGCTAGGCCTTAACAACTGTTAGATTTAGATGAAACAGGTGTTCACTGTATTATTTCAACTTTTCTCACTGAATATTTTTAGAATAAAAAGTTTTGGGGCGGGGGAGAATATATTTATAGCAGTTGGATTAATTGTTGGGCTATTGACAAGAGATTTCAAGACTTTTTGAGTAATGTTAAATTCCTTAGTGGTAAGCACTGCAATCTTGGTACCTGGACATTGCTTTTTTGTGTTTTCCCCCATTAACTGTTTCCTGATGAACATTGTACCCTTCTAACAATATACTGGGAACAATAAACTGAATTATTCCTAAACTTGAGGGCATATGTAAAAGCATTTCTGTCCAGGAGTGTTGAAGCCAGTGGCCATTTTTTTTTAATATATTTTTATTGATTTCAGAGAGGAAGGGAGAGGGATAGAAAGATAGAAACATCAATGATGAGAGAGAATCATTGATTGGCTGCCTTCTGCACAACCCACACTGGGGATTGAGGCTGCAAGTCAAACATATGCCCTGACCTGAAATCAAACCGTGACCTCCTGGTTCATTGGTCGATGCTTAACCACAGAGCCATGCTGGCCGGGCTCAAACTAATTCTTTGCTTCTATGTTTCCATCTTAAATTCTCCAAAGGATGATTGCATGTTTACTAGATTCCATGGATGTGCAGTTAGATGAATTGTCTCTTTTGTCTCCGTTATCTTTTTTTTAATTAAATCTTTATTGTTCAGATTATTACATTTGTTCCTATTTTTTCCCCCCATAACTCCTCTCCTTCCAGCTCCCACCCCACACTCTGCCCTCACTCCCCACCCTCTGTCCTCATCCATAGGTGCACGATTTTTGTCCAGTCCCTTCCTGCATCTCCCACACCCCTTCCCCCCCCGAAGAATAGTCAGTCTATTCCCTTTCTATGTCCCTGATTCTATTATAATCAACAGTTCATTCTGTTCCTCAGATTACTTATTCACTTTATTCTTAGATTCATTTGTTGATAGATGCATATTTGTTGTTCATAATTTGTATCTTTACCTTTTTCTTCTTCTTCCTCTTCTTAAAGGATACCTTTCAGCATTTCATATAATACTGGTTTAGTGGTGATGAACTCCTTTAGCTTTTCCTTATCTGTGAAGCTCTTTATCTGACCTTCAATTCTGAATGATAGCTTTGCTGGATAAAGTAATCTTGGTTGTAGGTTCTTGCTATTCATCACTTTGAATATTTCTTGCCACTCCCTTCTGGCCTGCAAAGTTTCTGTTGAGAAATCAGCTGACAGTCGTATGGGTATTCCCTTGTAGGTAACTGAGTTTCTTTCTCTTGCTGCTTTTAAGATTCTCTCTTTGTCTTTTGCTCTTGGCATTTTAATTATGATGTGTCTTGGTGTGGTCCTCTTTGGATTCCTTTTGTTTGGGGTTCTCCTTGCTTCCTGGACCTGTAAGTCTATTTCTTTCACCAAGTGGGGGAAGTTTTCTGTCATTATTTCTTCAAATAGGTTTTCAATATCTTGCTCTCTCTCATTTTCTGGTACCCCTATAATTCTGATGTTGGTACGATTGAAGCTGTCCCAGAGCTCCTTACACTATCTTCGTATTTTCGGGTTCTTTTTTCATTTTGCTTTTCCAGTTGGGTGTTTTTTGCTTCTTCGAATTTCAAATCTTTGACTTGATTCTTGCGCTCCTCTGGTCTGCTGTTGGGAGTCTGTATAATATTCTTTATTTCAGTCCGTGGATGCTTAATTTCTAGTTGGTTCTTTATCACAGCATCGAGGGCCTCATTAGATTTCTTGTAGATCTCAATAAGTTTATCGGCGGCTTCTAGACAGTTCTTGAGGGACCTTAAAAGTGTGGTTCTGAACTCAATATCCTCCCTTGATAATTTTGTCCTGTTTCTTTGTCTCCGCATTTTTTACCCTTTCTTGGTGCACCCCATAGTGGTCTCTGTGCGTAGTCTTGTTGTAGTTAAGCCTTGATTGTTGTAGTTAATACTAGTGGGATTTGACCACCAGGCCCACTGGCTGTGAGAATCAGCTGTGTCTGCAGTGGGAAAACTTCTGTCCTCTGGAGAGGTGCTTATCTAGCCTTTGCCTGAGGCTATCCGGCAAATGGCTCTGCGCAGGGCTTGGGCAGGGCGGGTCCCACGGGATCAACAGGGTGGGCGGAGGGAGCAGTTATGGCTGCTGTCAGTCCTGTTCCCAGAGGCTCTGCTTCTCAGAACCCCAGCAACCGCTGCAAACCTCGGAGAGAAAGCTGCCCTCACGTTCCGACCGATGCCAGACAATCCTGCTTCTGTTTGAGTCTGAGTCCCTAGAGACTCGCCCGGATCTGGAGCTCAGAGTCTGAGACTCCCTCCAAATTGAAAACGACAACTGCGCCCTCCGCTCCACGCGCACCTCCGTACCTTTGTATCCTTTGTATTTTCCACACTGCGCCTCCTCTGAGCCTCGGTATGCTGTTCTCTTTCCTTCTAGTTGAAGAATATCTCCTCAGCCAGCCTTCCTGTGGTTCTGGGTGATGTCCGTTCCGTCTTTTAGTTGTATTTTTGAAGTGGTTGTTCGAGGCAGCAAACTCCGGTGTGTACCTATGCCGCCATCTTGGTTTCTCCCTTGTCTCCGTTATCTTAAGCTTGCTTGTAAATAGAACGATAAGATTTTTAATTTCAGTCCTTTTGGTCTGGAAAACATACTGTTATTTAGTCTTCTTACTATATGGGGGAAGATATTTTATATTTGATTAGGAATAAATACCAGGTGTATGTGACTCAGATTTAGTTGAACAAATAAACAGGTAACTAAAATGCTGTATGCAGATAAATTAAAATGCCATGTAATACCTGTGTGTCCACAGTGTGTGAGAGTCAGGGGACTGGCTCTGAAGGAAGGATTTCTCAAAGAAGTTTCTGATTGAACTGGAAGTTGGGAAAAGAAGGGCATTCTAGACAGAGCGAGTCAGCCAAATGATTTATGGAAAAACATGGTGTTTTCTAAGTTCAGAATGGATGTACCCAGGGTTTGGGTGTGGAGAGATGCTTGCAGGTGCTGAGTGGATCCAAATTGAAGGGCCTTGTTTGTACCTGGCAACTTGAAATTTAAACTGTACACAGAAGGAACCTGTCAAGGATGTTAAAATGGAAAGTACATCTTCAGTTCTGTACTTTGAGAAGATATGACTTTGGTGGCAATGTGTAGGATGTGTAGGATTGGCTGGAGAGTAGAGACTGTTGTCAAGGATACTGTTCTATGATAGTTCAGGGAGGAAAGATTGGCTCTGAAGAGAGAAGACGGAGATGAGAGACAGAGCTGAGGGAATGTGCAAGTCCTGAGACATCAGGAGTAAGGGAGAGTATGGAAATACTATTGGGGTGGGGATGGGAGTGGCCTGGAAGAGATTAATGGGGGAAAGGAGGACCTATGTAATACTTTCAACAATATAGATTTTAAAAATAAAAATAAAATAAAATACTATCTTCTTAGAGACTGGGAGGATGGGATTTCATAAAAGGAAGCTGAGTCAATAATAGGTACAGCGTAGATTTGGGACACTTCAGGAGGGAGTGCAGCTCTAATGCCGGTTTTTCCTAAATTCAACAACCGCAGATCAGACAGTTCAATTTAAAACTGGACAGAGGGCTTGAATGGACATTTCTCTAAAGATGTGTACATGGCCAATGAGCACATGAAACAGTGCTCAGCATGTTTAATCATTAGGCATATGCAAATCAAAACCACAGTGAGATACTATGTCATACCTACTGAGATGACTGATATATTAAACAATGAAAAAAATAAGTGAGGATGTTTAAACTGGACCCTGTGATTACTGGTGGAAAAGTAAAAAATGCCACTGTGGGAAACCATTTGCTGTTTCTCAAAAAGTTAAACCTAGGCAGGGTGGAGGGGATCAATGAGGGATAGAAAGGGACATCTATAATATTTTCAACAATAAATTTCAAGATAAATAAGGGGGGAAAAGTTAAACCTAGAATCACCATATGATCCAACAATTCCCCTTTTGAGTATATATACACAAAAGACAGAAGCATCAATCAGATGCTCAAACCTCAGAGGGAAGGTAGGGGAGGGTGGGGGTAAGGGGTAGAGGTCAACCAAAGGACTTGTATACATGCATATAAGCATAACCAATGGACACAGACACCAGGGGAGTGAGGTCATGAACAGGAGTGGAGTAGGGGACAATGGAGGGATTAGGACACATATGTAATACCTTAATAAAAAATGTTGAAATAAAAAAAAAGATTTGAAAGCAGGGACTCAGTCAAACACCAGTGTTCATAGCAGCATTATTCACAATAGTTGAAATTGGAAACAACCCCAGTGTGTATGCAGAGATGACTGGATATACAATATGTGGTATATGCCTACAATGAAATATTTAGCCTTTAAAATGAAGGAAATTCTGAGATGTGCTACAACATGGATGAACCTTGAGGATGTTATACCCAACATAACATAAATACTGTATAATTCCACCTTCATGGGGTACTTTGCTTCGAATAGGTAAATTCATAAGGACAGAAAATATAATAGAAGCTGAGGGAGGGGGAAAGGGGGAGTTGTTGAATTGGCAGTTTCTGTTTGGGGCAATGGAAAAGTTCTGGAAATGGATAGCAATGAGGTTATACAACTTTATGAATGAATGTATTTAATGGTACTGAATTTGTACACCACAAAATGGTTAAAATGTAAAATCACTATGTATATTTAACCACAATTGAAAAACCCATAAAATACCATTAAATAATTTCAAGTAAGTGATTGTTAGGCATGCTAGTGAAAGTTGAATGGCATTTCCTAGTTTATATTTTGCAAGATGAAAGGGGAAGTTTAGTTTTTCTAAAGATTTTTTTCTGACTGTCTAAGATTGATAAGATCATTAAGAAAACTGTAGGTTATGAATAGCTCTTCTGGTAATCTTTAGTTTTATAAAGGACATAGGGTCAATACAGGTTGAGCCACGGTTTGAGGTCACTTTTGTGGCAAGGCTTCTATCTAGTAGATTTTTAAAATTTTGTCTACACTTTTCTTAAAATGTATTTACACACATACTTTATCTTTTCTTATAATATTTATCATTACTTTGTTTAATTTTATTTTACCTTACTTTTTTTGTTCCCATGGTGCATGTGTTGAGCTGGTGAGGAGATAGTATATATCTATATATCATAATTATTTATTTATTTATTTTAAAAATCTTTCTTTTTGAAAAGTATTATAGATGTCTCCCCTTTTTTATTGTCCCCTTCTAGCTCACCATAATTCTTATTTAGATACTATTTGTTAACAGGCTATTATTTAGATGCAATTCTTAGATAAGCATTATGTTTTAATTTTAGGCATTTATCATATCACAGGGTAAGTCTGAAAAAGCCTACAATAAGTTTCTTTTTGGAATTTTATTGAACTTTTTGATTCCAAATGTATACCTCTTTTTGTTGTTGTTCAAAACAAAATGAATAATGGTGGTTTTGTCTAAGCATTTTTATATTATTCATTAAAGGAAGAGTCCCACATCTCTTTCCGGAGAAGGTGCTGTGGAGACTGTGGAAATGACAACAAAGAGCCTCAAATCTCGTGGAGAAGGTGCTTTGGAGACTGGAAATGACAACAGAGGATTTAGAATATCACTAAAATCATTTAGGTGTTTTGACATTTCTTTCATTTTCCAGCATTGTGATTACTTAATTTTTAAAATGTTTTAACTGATTTCAGGGACAGGAAGGGAGAGGGAGAGAAATAGAAATATCAATGATGAGAGAGAATCATCAGTTGCCTCCTCCTGCACACTCCCTCCTGGGAATAAAACCAGAAACCTGGGCATGTGCCCTGGTCAGGAATTGAACCATGACCTCTTGGTTCATGGATTGATGCTCAACCACTGAGCCACACCTGCTGGGCCAGCATTGTGATTTTTTTTCATATTCTTAGATCAACTTAATGTGAAAATGGAACTTGAATTGCTTTAGTTGAATTTTTTTATTGTTTAAAGCAGCGGTTCTCAACCTGTGGGTCTTGAGCCTTTTGGGGGTCAAACGATCCTTTCACAGGGGTCGCCTAATACCATCGAAAAACACATATATAATTACATATTGTTTTTGTGATTAATCACTATGCTTTAATTATGTCCAATTTGTAACAATGAAATTGGGGGTCAACACAACATGAGGAACTGTATTAAAGGGTCTCGGCATTAGGAAGGTTGAATTTAACACTGGTTTAAAGTATTACATATGTCTCCTTTTCCCCCCATCGCCCCCTCCTTGATCACTCCCACCCCCCTAATTACAAGGAGGCATGATTTAAAAATCAATATCTGTTTCTTCTTCTCGGGATCGGGAGTATTTACTGAATTCAGACCACCACCAGAAGGTTGAGTCTCACCTTTTGAACAGATCTTTGTGTCTGAATCCTTTGGAAAGTTTCTCAGATGAAGGATGAAGACTTGTCAGAGAATCTCAGTCTGGATTGTTCTATACTTCTCTCACACACCTGCAATCTTTTTCCTTCTTCACTGGGTCTCTGAGGAGCCTAAATGGAATACTCTGATGGGAGAAGGAATTCATTCACTTGTTGACCCCCCTTGTTCAATTGGCAAGGTAAATACTGTGTGTAGAGTGAAAACTTCCAGGAGTGCTCAGGTGACTCAGAAATTGGCCTTCTTAAGAACCCAGAGCATTTTTTGCAAAACACAGACTTATTTGAAGATACTGGTCATGTAAGGGCTTATGAGTCATCTTTGTCCTAAGATCAGCAGGAAGTCAGGAAACATGTTAAACACTGGGGGTGACCCGAAGAGCATTTCATGTTGACAAGCTGACTGCCTGCACTGTGGTGGAAGGTCTATAACAATACCTGCTATGCTGTATCAATACCTACATTCTAGTAGTGCTTACAGTTCAGAGAATTGCAGTTTAGCTACATAAATTGTCAACAAGGCAGGGAATCATGATCCCCATTCGTGATGAAAAAACCTGTTAGGGTGTGTTTCCAAGACCATGATGCTTGGCTTGCTGTGGGCTCTCTGCTGCACTTGTGCTGTCGCCTTCTGTGTCTTTCGGGTTCCTAGTGGATCTACATTTAAATGGCGCTAACACTGCACTTTCACAACCTTGCCAGCACTCTGTTTAACACTGAATTGCAAAGGTCACACACTTGGGTATTGTGACCCTTGATAATAAATAAAATTGAATGGAATAAAAATATCAACATCTGAGTTAATATTATAGCACATTTTCTAATTTTTGTGATTTTTTTGAGATAAAGAAGTTGTATTCTGAGACATGGCACTTTTAATTTTTTTATTTCTCTTAGGACAAATCATTACTATCATGAAAATTGTTTTGTAATGAAATGATTTACAACCCTAATCATGGGCTCTGGTATTTTTCACATATTTTATTTAGTTTTAAAACTTCACAGTGAATTAACTGGTATTTCCCCATTTTCTGGAAGAAAATATTGAGGTTCTAGAGATGGTTTGTTGAAGAACAACAGCTAATAGGAAATGGAACAGAACCAAGATCACAGTGTTTTTATAGTAGTTTCACCTGCACAAAATTTGTCTAGCAAAAGTAGTTGAGGATGCACTTATCATACGGGGCACTGGAAAGTCCAGAAATAGAAAAAAGAGGCTCTGGATTTGATTATCTTTTTTCTCATAAGTATGTTTTTAAATTGGAAAGTTCTGTTGATGAATGCTAATTGTTGAGTGTAGATATTGTAATACCTTCCTAGTTATTTGTATTTTATATGTTCTTGTTGTTTTAGGGCCTTAAAATAGGACTTTTACTTAGATCATTACCGCAAGGATTACACAGTGCTTTTCAGAACTACTGAAGAAGTATGCACGATTGATCAAGGTAAGCATCTGTGTCATTACAGCTTTTGTGAACAGTATAGTGACATTTGCTTGTATTTCTGTTATGTTTGGACTCTATGTCCTCAACTCAGTTCTAAACAACATAGAGGACAGCCCAGCTGATGGGGTGTCAGGTCCTGTCACTTGTCTTGTACTCTCGTTCTTGAGATCCCTTCCTTCCTCTCAGCCTCTCTCTCGCTTTCTCTCTGTGTGCATCTCTGTCTGTGCCACTGACCTGTTGTTCTCTCTTGAAGCTGAGTCCACACCCTTTTCCTTAGCACTTTAGTAAATCTTGGTTTAGGTAAGTTCTCCACTTTACTCTGAGAGTGTCTTGGTCTGAGAAAAGATACGGCATATTGTGCTACTTTATTATAACTTCTAGACATAACCTGTCAAGTCCCATGAGTGGAATAGATTTCAACCTTGACATTCCTAATACAATGATTCTAGTGTGAAGCCATCCAGCTTAGCACCCAGAGTACTAAGCCACATTGACTTCAGGGCCTCCTGATACCATGTGTTCTCTGTGAGCTGTCAACCTCTAGTATCGCCGGGTCCCTAAGCATTCTCTGCCGGCAGCCCGAAGGATCTTTTGAAAATGTAAATATGATCATGTCTCTTATGAAAACTAACAGTGGTCTCCTATGGCCTTTAAAAATGAGTCCCTAATCCTTAGCGTGTCCGTCCAGGCCCTCTATGATCTGACCTTAGCTTCTTTTGCAGTCGTGTCTCTCCCTCACCCCTTTTCTGTGGTCACACTTTGAGATCCTGATTGGCATCACACCCTCCCAGCCCAGCTTAGAGCTGTGCCATGCCCTGTGTCCCAACGTCTCCCTCTGGAGTCGGTGGAAGTCTGGTGTTCTTTCAGGCACCTCCCATCTTTCCCCTGTCCTGCTCTCTGCTCTCATAGTTTTTTGTTTTTGTTTGCGTTGTTGTTGTTGTTGTTTTTTGCAATACCATGCTACAACCTTGTCCACCCTCAGGAGTGTTAAGGATCTCATTCAGTGTGCAAGCTGAGAATTATAGGCAGCAGAATAGTGATGAAGCTAACAGTAGGAATTTGTCTTTCTCACAAAATAACAAGTGCACAGGTAGGTGGATCCAGTATTGAATTCAGCTGCTCAGTGATGTCAGGGTAAGCTCCCAGCATCAATGAGAGGAAAAAAATCCTCTCTTCGCTCTTGTGCTTTATATCAGAGAGGAAAATAGTGTCTCAGAAATCAACTATGAGACTCTTGCTTGAACCTTGGGCAGAACAGGCGGAATTGCAAGGGACATGGGGCAGTTTTGTGTCAAACTGCTCCTGAAGGAGGTGCCTCAGCCCAGGAGGGGGTGGTGAGGGGGAAGAGCAGTGGGGACATGTGGGATGGTGAGCTTCCCATTTCTGGTGAGCTTCCTGTTCTACTGGGATCACTAATGGCCCCGTACATTTCTTCTGTGTGGACTTGTGGAGGAAAGGTGTCCAGACATTCAGGGATGACTGTTTCACAACGGTTTCCTAGTGTCTTGAAGTTCCCTGTCTCATAGGGTCTATATTATCCACATATAACTTGTTAGACGTATATGTTTTAGTTGATCTCAGAGAGATGAAGGGAAAGGGAACAAAGACAGCAGGGGCGTTAGGGACTAAGGGGTGGAGTGAGGAGGCTGGCGAAGGGGAGAGAGAAACATCAATGATGAGAGAGCATCTTTGGTCACATAGCCCCTAGCGTGCAACCCCGGTACTGGCCCTGACTGGGAATGAAACGGGGATCCCTTGGTTCTGGGGTCGACGCTCAAGCACTGAGCCACACCAGCCCGGCAGCCACATGTCACTTTAAAATGAAACTTTTATTCATTCAAATTTAGTAAAACGTAAAATTCACTGAGACGTTTGGGTGTCTCTTGTTGGATAGCTGAGGAGTGTTGGCTTGGTGTATTGACCAGCTGGTTTGCCTTGAAAGCAAATATGAAATGAAAGAAAGGAAATGTGTCTCCCCTCAGAGCAAGAGTGTTCACATGAGAACGATGAGCTTTGGATGGTTGGGCCACCGCACTGAATGGATCCCTCTTGCACAGCGTGCCTCCTTTGGAAATACTCACCAGTGCCATTCCTTTGTCCTTTTCTGCTTAGAATTTTCTGACATGATGCTTTTCATTTAATTATAGATTGTTGCAGTGGTGGTGTCAGTGAACTATGGCCTTCCGGTAGAACCAGGGCTGTGTACCTTGTTTCCGGACCGTCCTGTTCCAGTGGAACCATTGCCTCTTCCTAAGCTGAGTTGGACTGGTGAGTTAAATTCTGGGCTCATGGAGGAAGGGAAATGATTAAGGAAGTGTTTAGTGGAGGGAGTTGTTTTGAGTTACTCCTGTTGCAACCAAAGCAATGCTCTTTCGCTCCCTAGTGATTTTAAATATGGTGAAGAGCTAGTCTAGTGGCTGTTTCTGGCCAAATAGCAAATCCAGCTAAACAGCGAGGGAACTAGGATGCCCCCCATTAAGTGAATTTTGCTTTCATGAGAACATTTCAAGATGCAAATTGGCACTTGGGAAAGTTTAGAAAGGTTTGATTGAGTCTGGCCAGTGTCGCCCAGTGGTCCAACCGGGCAGGAGTGCACAGTTGGTGTGATTCCGGGTCAGGGCACAGGCCCGGGTTGCAGACTGGATCACCAATAGGGGTCGTGAAGGAGGCAACCGATCAATGCTTCTCTCTCATCATTTACGTTTCTGTCTCGCCCCTTCTCCCTCCCTGAAATCAATCAAAGTGTATTTCTAACATATATATTGAGTCTAACCCCGGCTGATGTGGCTCAGTAGATGGGCATCTCCCCTTGCACTGAAAGGTTTCCGGATCAGTTCCCAGGGAGGGCACATGGCAGGGTTTTGCGGTCAATTCCATGTCGGGGGTGGGCAGGAGGCGGCTGATGTGCCTCTCCTCTATGTTTCTCTGCCTCTCCCTTCCTCTCTCTACTGTCTATCTATATATTGGAGGTATGATCCTTGTGTCAACCAGAACCTACACATGAAGCAAAATGAGAGGAAACTGTCACTTCTAGTAGTTTCTTGGTGTATATTTTTCCAGATTTTATTTCCCCATTTTATCAGTGTATACATAGTTATCAGAAAAGAATTAAATGTTTCAAAACTGCAAAACTGATTTTAAAACTGTATTATACAGTGAGCATCCGAGCATATGTGTACACATGTGTGTGTGTGTGTGTGTGTGTGTGTGTGTGTGTATGGGATTATGTATAGGTATTATGTATAGGTACAAGAGTAGACATGGTATACACGTGTTTTTAATCAAAAAGAGTACTTAACTTAATGGGTAATAGTCTACATAAATAGGTAGGTACATAAATAGGTAGGTACTTTTAAAAATTATCATTATTTACTATTAAATATATAGTTGGAATGTATTCCTCTTAATTATTTAAGATAATCGCCTAGAAGAAGCCTTCCAGCACAGCCAGTAGCTGGCTCCATAATGGCTTGAGGTACTGCCTCGGGTACTGCCTCGGGCCAGGCCAGGCCAGGGCAGGGCTTCTCCTTGGACCAGGCTCTGGCCCCTGTCTCTGGAGAGCTCTGGAGCTCGGGGCGTGGACCTGGAGCAGGACTCACACACCTGGCTTGACAGATTGACTCACACACCTGGCTTTCCTGTGACTTTGCGCAGACAGGAAAGATGCCACCGCCTTTAAGGGAACTCCAGCCCGTGAGCCTGCCCTCCCCAGATGATCTGCCCCGATGACCAGTGCCCCTCACCTTGTGGAGTTGCCTCGGTGGGCTCAAGATGCTGCAGCTCCAACCATAGATTTTGGGCGTGGCCCACCAGGTGTGAGGCAGGGGAGTTGACGGGCACCAAGGCCTGCTCTGCCTCGAAACAGGCTAAAGGGAGGGGCTGCCCCAAACCCTGGACCTGGTCCAGCCAGGTCCCCACCATCGCAGCAAAGGCCCTGGGGAGAGGCAGGTGGGCAGCAGAGTCTGAGTCCTGGTCTTTCCTTCCACTCTGCCCTCCCATGGCACACTGGCTTAGATCGGAGCCTCTGTGCAGGCCCCTCTTGCCCATCCAGGGCACAGCCCCATGCCACCCCCGGCCCCTGTAGGGCTGTCCTGGTTGTAGCAGGTGTGGGATCCAGCAGGTTCAACACGGAGTCTGGGTGAGACTCTTCAGTTCACTGCCCAGCCCCACCCTCCAGACCCTGGGCATCTGGGCTGAGGACTGAGACAGACTTGTGAGCAGCCTGCTCACCACAATTCTGTTCTGAGCCTCACCAGGGTGGTCAGGGGAGATGGATATGGAGAGGGGCAGGCAGAGCGGGGTGGGTCTGTGGGGGGGAGGGGACTCTGAGGGACAACTCAGCCCAGCATCCGGGACTCCACCTACTGTCATCTTTGAAACTGTCCTCCCGGAATAATAGAAGACTCCAGAGCTCAGGCCTTTCTTGGGAATCAGATGATGATGTATGAGATTAGGGTTCTGCCAGGCACCCCCCCCCACCAACACAGTACCCACTATGCTGACTCTGGGGGCCCTACTTCTGGACCCGGAAACCACTCACTTTATGACTTGGGCTTGCGGTGTGTCACCCCGGTCATTGTAAGCAGGTGTGCCTCCAGATGGAAAAAACACTCTGATGGCATCAGCCCTGATGGATGGTGGACACGACCTGCGAATGGTGGACAGCGTGACTGCTGGACCCATTGCCCAGAACTGAGGCCCAGGGATTGTGTCTGCTTCATTCGTTGAGTCAGGCTAAGTGTCTCCAAAAGTGCATGCGCATTGTCGAGTAAAGAAACTCCAACCAGAATCCTACCATACATCTGAGTGGGCCTGGGCCCCTGCTCTCCCCAGAAATCCCCAGTGTGGCTACACCAAGGACCAGGACCAACTAGGTGAAATCTCACACTGCTTAACAGGTTGCTTTCCATGTGCTTTTCCACCCTCCGATACCACAGGCCGCTGATGGGTGTGTCAGAGTTCTTTCCGTGGGACAGAGTGAAAGAATTGCCACCAACAACCGCCGCACGTCCAGCTACCCTGTCTGCAGAGCCAGGGAGCAGGTGAGACCTGCCATGGCTTGACCCCACAGCAGTGCTATGAGGTTGACCCCCCAGCAGCCCAATTTTCAGAGGAGCATCCTGAGACTCGGGAAGATGTGGTGACGTTTCTAGCCTCACAGCTAGCAGTGGGCAGAGTCACGAGTGTGTGCTCACCTAGTTAGAAGCTAGTCCAGGGAGCGTTGGGCTCTGGAGAAGGCCAGCGTGGAGACGTGGGGGACGATTCCCCCCGGGAAAGCTGGTCCGATGGCCATGGCCACCTTCTCCGAGGTGCCTTCCTGGTGGGCCTGCATCCTGCAGGACTCATGCAGGTTACCAGTTCGCTCTGCTGCACACTGGGTGGGAGAAGGAAGGACATCCATGTCAGCGGCATGACCGTGAATCCCACAAGGATGGAGGTTTGGAGCTCACTCGGGAGGTCCCAGCCCCACTGGCACGTGTGCAAGAGGCGGGACAGGAGTGCCCCGGCCGGACGAGGTTCTAGGTCTTCAAAGTGCCACTGAATTTCCGTGCATGTTCATACAATTGCCACCTTCTCGGCATGATTTTTTCTTCCCCCCTTCCCTTGTGCTGAGGATCAACAAACCTCCTAGTAGTAATAGTCCAAATGCAGAGCCCAGGCCCTGTGAGTACTCAAGAAACGTCCTCATTATACAGATGAGAACACAGAGGCTTGCTTAGGAAATATCAGATGTCTGCTCAAGGGCATGCAGGTCAGAACTGGGTACTGTCCTACATGACATTCCCTCTCAGGTACCCGAGACTTACCTGATGCTGACATGGGTGGAAAGGGTGTGGGAACATTTCCCCTCCCCAGCGTGGGAACAGTGTACAGGGTAGACATGGCCTATGAAAGCCTTTGACTTCAAAAGAGAAAGTTATGTTTTATCCTTTACATTCAAGGGCATTTTAAGACCCTCATTATGGAGATCACAGGTTCCGCAAGGTGGCAAATGCCTGGAGACTGCAGATGGGAGAAAGGCGATCACGGGGCAGGAATCAGACCAGAGGACTCGGGGAGGAGCTAATCCATGTCGTGGGTGAAAAGTGACAGGTGCCTCAGTGTCCCCATGAGGCCATGGCCAGGGAAGGAACACTGTGTTTGAGTTGGACAACTTGACGTCGGCCACGTGAAAATTTCAATGAGTGAGATTTCCCAGGCCAGGCTGAGAGCAAGGCAGCAGCCATCATCAGAAACTGCTGTTGGCAAGGTCCCTGCCACAGCCCTTTGCGTTTGGAATTTGCCTGCAGCCCTTAAAATTTTACATGTGCTCGTCCTTCCACCAGCAGTGGGCGTCCATCTCTAGCTGGGGAATTACATGTACTGTGGTCTGAACTGTGTACCCCTAATCCCATTTATGATGTGTCTGCAGTTGAGTCTTCAAGCAAGTCATTCAGGTGACGTGAATTCAGTACCCGTGTCCTTAGAAGAGGAGGGGAGGACACGTGGCAGTGCAGAGGGGAGTCCATGTGACACACAGAGAGAAGACAGCCATCTACAAGCTGAGGAGCGACCCCCTCAGGACCATCTCTCACTTCTAGCCTCCGGAATTGTGAGAAAATGAATGTCTGCTGTTAACACCACCCAGTGTGGTCCTAGGTTATGGCAGCCTAAGCAAGCAACCTAGCACAGTCCATTCCGACACACATCAGTGTTCCGGGCAGCACTGCTGACATGGCAGCTGAACTGCATTAGGCCCATGTCCAACAGCACTGAAAGGGTGCATCGCTGGTCAAACGACCTCCCCGATTGGACCATGTCTGCAAGGACAGTGGAGCTGAGTGCTCCAGAGGATACGTGGCAAGTGTAGTTTTTAGCAACACAAACAGCGAAATGCCCAAGTGCTCATGGTCCACTGTGAAGTCAAACAACATTTCTCTCTCTGATATTTCTACAAATATGTGAGGAGCGTCTCTCTACCGTCCCATGTAGCTGGAGGGAGTCGTGGGGGTCAGCATTTCTTTCTCTTGGGGCTGTGGGACACTAGAGAGAGTCCTGGGAGGGTGCCCGGGGAGTCCCCAGATGTGAGTGTGGGTTCTGGGCACTGCCAGGTTGTGTTGGGGTTGTGGGTGTAGAGACCCTCAAGGCCAGCTCTCACCTCAGACAGGCACTGGTCTGTGTCGTCAGCCTGGTGCACCTGCACCCTGACCCCGTAGGTGGTGTAGTCGGGTCCATGGGCCAGCACCTCAATGATGTCCTCCTTGGAGCTCTGCAAAGACAGAGTGGGTACTGAGCCAGGAAGCATCAGGAACCTTCCACCCAATCTGTGGTCCTGTGTCATGGCAGACCTAGTCTATGAGGACACGGGGAGGATGTTCCTGGCAGCCCTGCTGACCTAGCAAGAATTGATTTGTGTCAAGGTGTAGCCACAGTGAAAGCCTGAGTCACTGATGAAAACTCTGTCCTTCGTTGGGATGATATGGAGTTGGGTAAGGCCACAGCTCCTGACCTGGCCGCGCTGCAATGGTTTGTCATCCTCTGTGAGGTGATAGGTTGCAGAGAAAAGTATTCAAGACCTTAATCCCTTCCTACGCCCCTAACCGACCCCCCCCCCGCTTACCCCCCACTCTCTCTCTTTTTTTTAAGTACACAGCATTATCTAGTGAGGTCTACAAGCAGATTTATTGCACTGTTTTTTGCAATGGCAAAACCCTGGAAACCACTTCCATTTTCATCAATAGGAAATTAGTTGAAGAACTATGTCATCTAAGCTATGAAATATCATGTATCTTTTAAAAATAAAGAGGTGTGTGTGTGTGTGTGTGTGTGTGTGTGTGTGTGTGTGTGTTGAACTGGAGGGATGGCCATGATGTGTTATTAAGTAGAACAAAGTAGTAAGTGGAAACAGCAAGTTACCAAGTATGTGTAAAATACTGTCCCATTTTTCACTTACAGAAGAAAAACTGCTATACAAATATATATATATCTACACATGCACACATGTATGAAAGAAGAAACACATACATATTTATATAAAAATCTGGAATAATACCCACACACAAAAACTATTAACATTGCTGAGTATGAAGGA
>NW_005873072.1:17650-31364 GCF_000147115.1 Myotis lucifugus | reverse complement strand
AGACAAGCTAAATAGTGGAAGAAAATGTTGGAGAACTACATATTGACAAAGGACTAGTATTTAAAACAAAGAAAGAACTTTTGAAACTCAAGAGTAAAAATACAAACATGTGCAAAAGACTGGAAGTGGCATTTCAACAAAGAGGACATGCAGATGGCAAGTTGGTGAGACAGGGTATGTCGCAGACAACTGCAATCCATGAAAGCTACAGGAGCTGTCATAAAGAGGACCCCCACTCTCCGCTGGATTTTTGGCTTGGAACAAGCAGAGAGCAGCTGGATTCAGCACAGCCACTAATTTTACCTATCTGTAGCCCCTTGTCTCATTATATGCTCCTTTTAATACATTAACATAGTAAACAACACCCCCCACGCTGCCATGATTGGAAATGGAAAGCTTATGTAAGGGTACAAAATTGCTGACAGGGCTCTTTTAAGAAGTCTCCACCCCTTTTCGGGAAAGATCCTGAATATTTCTCCTCCTCTTTGAATGCCCTACCCCTCAATTAAATGAGCCTCAAAAACAGAAGTAAATCCCACTAGAGAGAGGCTGCTCTGCCAGTGGAGTAGCCCACTGTCTGTCTCACTGCTTCACTAATAAACTCACTTTCATTTTAAACTCTGTGCTGGCTTGTGTTTGAATTCTTTCCCACATGAAGCTAAGAACCACAGTGGGCCATGGCCCCAAGAATGCCTACATCAGTAGCACATAAAATATATTAAATATTATCAGCCTTGAGAAAATTTTAAATTAAAACCACAATAAACTGTCACTACATACCTAACAGAATGACTAAAAATATGGACAACACCAAATGTTGGTTACAGTGTGACTTCACTCACCCATTTTCTATTGGATCGCTCATACATTGCTGGTGGGTATGTTAAACAGCACAGCAATTCTGTAAAAACAATTTGTCAGTTTCTTAAAATAACTAACTCGCAACTACCAACTATTGCATTCCTGCACATATAGCCCAGAAAAATGAGAACTTAATCCCCACAAAAACCCTCACACAATTATTCACAGCAGCTTTTTTGAAAATATGTTTTTTATTGATTTTAGAGAGAAAGGAAGCAGGAGGGAGAGAGAAACATTGATGTGAGAGAGAACTATCCATCCGCTGCCTCCTGCACACACCCCAACCAAGGGTGGAGCCTTCAACCTGGGAATTGAACTGGCAGCCTTTCATTGCACAGGATGATGCTGAACCAACTGAGTCACACCAGCCATAGCAAAGCAACTTTTTTTTGGTAATTGTGAAAAACAGGAGTAATCAACCTAGATTGTTCTTTAGCAGGCGAAAGGTTAAGAAAGCTTTGTGTATCCATACCATGGAATCCTCTTCAGCAATTAAAAGGAATGAACTATTGACATATGCAAAAACCTGCACGAATCTCCAGAGAATTGTACAGAGCAAAAAAAAATCCAATCACAAAAGATTATATATTATACTAGAGGTCTGGTGCACGGGCCCTCGGAGGATGTGCAACTGCCGTCCATGAGCCCAGCTTCTGGCTGAGCGGCACTCCCCCTGTGGGACACACTGACCACCAGGGGGCAGCTCCTGCATTGAGCATCTGCCCCTTGGTGGTCAGTGCACATCATAGCGACTGGTCGTTTCGCTGTTCAGTCAATTTGCATATTAGCCTTTTTATTATATAGGATCATTCCATTCATATAATGTCTTTAAATGAAAATTTTTAGAAATGGTAAAGTGATTATATCCAGAGTTTAAGAATGTGGATGGTAGAAGGGAGAAAAGTGGGTGTGTGTAATCTGAGGGGTCCTTGTGACAAGTTTTGTATCTTCATTAGATCAATATCAATATCCTGCTGTGAGATATTGTTCTATAGTTTTGCTAAATGTCATTACTGGGACCATTGTGCAGGCAAGGTGCAATGCATGGGCTCTCTTTGTATTTATTTGCCAACTATTTGTGAATCTACAATTATGTTAAAATTAAACTTTTAATTTAAAAAAAGAAAAGGCATGTAGATTAAAAAACTCCCTGAAGTCTGGAGAGATAGCTGGAACAATAACTGGAGATCACACAGAGAGACAGAATCATTCCTATTTTCATCAGTCAGTCTGTGAACTTAGGTCATGGATAGAGTACTGAGTTTGGGGGCTTTTGTTTATTTGTTTGTTTTTGTTAGTAGGGAGTCAAAATTAGCCCTAAACTGTTAACAAAAGTTAAGAGCAAGACAAAAAGTAATCAGCTGTTCTCAAATAGCTCAACTGCCTCCCAGAGCAAAGCTTAAGAATGTTTTTAGGAATTCAAAGCATCTAGCATCCGCCCTGCCAGTGTGGCTCAGTGGTTGAGCTTTGAGCTATGAACCAGGAGGTCACAGATCAATTCCTGATCAGGACACATGTGGGCTGGATCCCCAGTGGGGGGCCTGCAGGAAGCAGCAGATGAATGATTCTCGTCATTGATGTTTATTTCTCTCTCTCTTTTCCCTTCCTCTCTGAAAGCAATAAAAATATATTTAAAAAAACAAACAAACATCCAGCATTCAGTCAAAAATCACCAAGTGATGTTTCTTTTTTCTGCTTTTTGTCTTCCTGAAAGACAGTCTGGTCCTTTTTTAATGAGATTTTTCTATTTAGACTTCTCCTGAGGTAGAAAGCACCTTCCCTGCTCAATACTAGTATATTTATTTTTGTTTTCTAAGTAATATATCCTTCACATTCCTCCATTTGTATGAATCACAAATGTGATCAGCATAATATATTTGAGAAATTGAATTAATAATGTATTAAATGGAGAATTAATACAAATAAAATTGACAAATAATATTCATTCCAATTATTTTTCAACTAATTGGGCCAAATATTGCTCACAATTATTAACTGCACATTAAGTTTCTGATCCATAATTTATAGCATTTACATTTTTTGCTCTAACCCTGAATTCTAGTTGTAAGCTTCAAAGTTGAAAGAGATTTGTACTTCTGAGACGTTAAACATCTTCTATACAGTACTCATGGGTAGCACCCCAAGGGTAAACATTTTTTTAAATGAATGCAGTTGGGAGGGTAAGTACCTGTCCATTAATAAATGTCCTAGTGAGTACTAATATTAACTTTAATTTTATCCCCAAATCAATAAGTAGACATTGGAAAGGAAAGAGGTGATCAGATTTGCATTTTGAAATTACTCTGAGAAGTGTACAGGATCTACATCGGATAATTGAAGATTCCAAGCAGGAATGTTGGTGAAGAGGCTGTTTGCCACTGCCATGTAATATTACAATAGAAGGTAGTGGAATAGAGTCAATAGGCTTGTATGATATAGAATCATAGAAGGATATAAGAACAACATTTCTGGCTTGGGCTATGGGGTGGCTTTGCAACATATAATTAAGAGAGAATCTCACAGAGTGGATGTTGAGATGGGTTTTGTAGATAGTAATCTGAGATGCCTGTGACACATCTCGGTGGAGGTGGTTCCTGCATTTCGATAGCTACCGCATGGGTTATGGGGTACTCGTGAGTAAGGGAAACCCTGCAGTCTGGACAGCACCATCTACCAATTTCCTCCTCACTTTCTGTCTATGTCCACATGGACCCCTACCTTGACTTCCTTTGCCTTACCTTGGTACTTCTAGAGAACAATATGTAGACCTTTGTCTTTAGAAAATCTTGCTCCTAGTGAACATTCTTCTTGCTGTGTGTGTGAGTGTGTGTGTATGTGTGTGTTTTCAGTGAACTTTCAGCAGAAAATGTTAACTCACATTCAACCGTGTACATATACACAGATACATATCAAATTATGAGTATTTTTTGGACAAAAATGTTTAGGGAGCTCACAATTTTCCTGGCTACAATTAAACTATTATTGAAAATGAATTCAAATAATACTTATCGGGTTTATTTGTACCTTTTATTAAAGTAGTAAACAGTTCATGAAATTCATAACAGAGTTCAATGGAATTTCTACTAAAAATACTCCTTCCTTATTGATGCTGAAAGATAATTATACACATTTCTGGCATGTTTATTCTGTTAGTTAGAATGGCACGAGATGACATTACTATTTAGCACATATGTCTCAGTTTTGCTTGCAAGGATAGCTTGAAATATTTGTTAAATTCCTTGTTAATATACAAAAACATAATGTAGCTTCTATTGTCAAAGGAAAGACATTATTAAAAAGAAAACAGTCAATGCGAAGTGAATTGGTCTTAGAGTATTTGTTAAAATATAACTTTAAGAATTGGAGCACTTAGCCAGGAAGGGTCTTTTGAAGGTCTTCATCGCATGTTACTAATCTAACCCCACATTTTGACTTCAGAGGCTCACACATGTACTTTTTTATTTTAAACTGGTAACCGAAGCTTTATTCTGGCTAGTTTTACAATAGCTACAGTAGAAACTAACATTCAAAAAGTTTAACAGTCCAGCTGACTCAGTGGTTGAGTGTCGACCTATGAACCAGGAGGTCAGGGTTCAATTCCCAATCAGGGCACATGCCTGGGTTGTGGGTTCGATCCCCAGTGTGGGATGTGCTGGAAGCAGCTGATCAATGGTTCTCTCTCATCATTGATGTTTTCTCTCTCTTTCTCTCCCTCTCCTTTCCCTTTAAAATTAATAAAAAATATATTTTTTAAAATTTAACAGTAGGGTAATGGTGATTTATTAAAAAAATACCAAAATGTACAAAATAAGAAAATAATTTTCCACAAGGTAAATAAAGGTCCTAACAAAATAATTACGTTATTCAAGATCACCTCAAAAGTCTGCTTTCTTCTCCTCTACACTCTCTCCAATTGGTAGTTCCAAAATAAGTACCTCTAGCCAAACTCAGTCTCCAGGGCTGTAATCTCCACATGTCAAACTTGCTACTTAAGATGCCTTGTTGGAAGTTGCACAGTCATAAGTATTTTACATGTCTTAGAAAATAATATTTTCATCTCTCTCAACCCCAGTCTTTCACATAGCAGTAACATTTTCACCAAATTGCTTGTTATTAATTCAAAAAGTCTGTCTAAATTCATCTTCTTCCCTGACTGTGTACATGTGATTAATGACCCTCCATTTCTCTGCCTTAATTCTAGTGCAGTCCACCATCATCACTTACATGGCAGCAGCATAATCACTGATCTCTCCTTTTCTACGCCCATCTCCCGCAAGAAGGATTACCTGAACAGTGGCAAAAATATCCTTCTTGAAAGTGTTTTACATCAATCTATTCCTCATAAATCTTTTAAAATACATTTCTAATTGTCCTTAAAAAATAATCTAACTCTTTATCTTTGCTAACTTCTCTGTGATATGTTTCTTCCTACCTCATTTGATATCATTCAGTAGCCAGAATGATATCCTTTAAATATAAGAAAGCTCATTCCATCATCTTGTTTAAAATCCTTGTTTTTATTTACTTATTTCTTTATTGATTAAGGTGTTACTTATCCCCCAATGCCTCTCCCCACACACACACTCATTCCCTCACCCCACTGGTGTCTATGTCATTGGTTGTGCTTATATGCATGCATACAAGTCCTTTGGTTGATCTCTCCCCCTTACCACCACCCTCTCCTACCTTCCCTCTGAGGTTTGATAGTCTGATGGATGCTTCTCTGTCTCTGGAAATCCTTGTTTTTATCTTTAATTTAACTCCCTCCCTATCACAGTACTTACACTATTTTGTTAACATTTATCATAATTATTGACAGGGTCAAAAAATAAAATAAATATATTGTGTGGCATGTATTAGGTATTCCATACTTGCTGGCAACTTTGCATATGTCATCTCCATGACTCTCTTTGTTTTTATAAATATAAATGCAGAGATGTTATACTTGCTCTCATGAGGATTAAAGTCCGTGATACTTGATATGTTTTAAATAAATAATAATCTATAAAGAATAAATGTTTTTTAAATTTTTATGGGGGTGACACTGGTCAACAAAATTATACAGGTTTCAGGAGTACAATTCTGCATACAACATGTTATCTGTATACTTTATTGTGTGTTTACCACCCCTAATCAAGTCTCCATCCATCACCATGTATCCCCCATACCCAATTTATCCCCCCTCCACCAATGCTTTTTTTAATTTATGAGAAAGTATATTAATATATGAAATATCTTAAATCTCATTCTCTTCTATAGAAACTTTCTATCATGGAGTATATTTAAGGTAAAATCTCTCTTATGGAATAACATTAGCAAATTGACTAAACAGACAAAACCGATTAACAGCCTTTTTTTCATGATTTCCTAAAAAGGGTGTGCTAATTTGATTTAATGTTTACATGACTTTGAATGAGTTCATATTTCATACATTAACCCTGGCCATATCCACTGCTATCAGTTCAGTAACAGATATGGAATGCTACACAGTTATCAAAGGGAGAGAGAGAAAGAAGATACTCTGAATTTATTATATCATTGGAGGTGATTAAAAATCACTTTTTAGAATTATTAAATACTTTCAGATAATTGAGATTTCTTATCTTCATTCTCACCCTGCTTTGAAAACAACTAGAATAGAGGCAAATGAGAAATAGAAAAACTATTTTTAATGATCTAGCAAATACCTATAACCCTATACACACTATATGAAAAGGACAGCCAAGTGTACGCAGTGGAAGAGACCGCCACAGAGCACACAGAACTAACTAGCAGGTCTTTCAGGTCAGAGAGATCAAAAGGGCTCCAAAATAGGGATAAGGATTTCACGCTTGAAATTCTAAGGTCGTACGGCAGAAACTTACTGTGATAGCTTCTTTGAAATTTGTTTAGTGGTACCCAGAGACAGGGGCTGGGCTGGAGGTGTCTGCGGGAACAAATGCATGAACTACTTCTGCAAAAAGCAGGCTGCTGGGGTGGCAAGGTGTACCTGCCAAGTTTTGCCATCTGACAAGCATGAACAGCTAAATCATACTAGAAAAAATGTCTTCACACAAACATGCACACACACACACACACACACACACACACACACACAGAGGCACAAATGAACTGCCACAGCTGTCGCGGCTTCATTGTGAACTTGACAGGTTTCCTGCTTGCAAGGAGCAGCAAGCAGAGCCGCATCCAAATGTCCAGGCTAGTGAGGCTGTGTTTTAATCAAAGTTCTATTTTTTCAATTGAACTCATTGCCTTTTTAAATTGAATTTATTGGGGTGACATTGGCTTACGAAACCATATAGGTTTCAAGTGTACAACTCAACAAAACATCTGCACACTGCATGGTGCTCCCATCGCCCAAAGCAAAGTCTCTAAAGTTACCTGTTGACTATGGTTTTTAGCATTAGCTCAGGAATTTTACAAATAATAACCCACTGGCTCCAACCCAGACAATCAGAATCTTTGGGAATAAGACCCAGACATCACTATGTTTTAAAAGGTCCTCCCTTCATACTCCACCTTTGAAAATTCTAATGTGAAGCTGGAATAAATATGCTAGGATACAAAAACAGGAAGGCAAAGGAAAACTAGAGGCAGGATGGAAAGGATGAGGAAATAGAAAATTTTTTATGAGTACTTATCATTCACACCAAACAATTAAGTAGCATTTTATAAAAGTTGATATGAGATGTATAATAATAAATATAATTGTGATAAGAACCTAGTATGAGTATAAGCCCCCAACATATATACAGAAAATAAGACAAAGACAATGCAAAACAAATAAAGATATTAAGGAAAATTAAAAGAAAGAATTAAATAATGCAAACATAATATAAAACATGGTGATAAATAAAGGCCAAGTACATCAGGACAAGAATATACATTCATATACACCACACACATACTCGTATGTATGTTTATACTTAGCAGTTCACAAGGGAAAAAAACCCATAAATATTTATTAAATATTAGACATAGCTTAAATATAACACAAGAAATCTGAAAAGAAAAGGATGGTCAAAGATATATCTAGAAAATGCAAGTAAGAAGAAAACAAGAAGCATAATCTTATATAAACAGTTTAAACTTAAGTGGGGAAAACCTTTTCCCAAGACAAAGAATGCCACTCTAAAATTAAAAAACAAACTGAATCATGAAAATCTATCATAAGTATTTTTCTTCCAAGAATCCTGATATCAATATTAAAACTAATGTGAATCAATTAAGAAAAATTTGAAAGTTGAGAAAGAATCATTACAGTGTATTGAGTAGGAAGAAGACTTTATAATGATGTTAAAATCAAACAGTAGACTTTTAATATTCTTTTAAAAAAAGAAAACTACAGAAAATATCTCTCTCCATGGAATGAGCATAAGAAAATTCAGCAGAGCTTTTTTTCTAGGATGTGATCAATTTATGCTATTAGGAATTTTACGGAGTCTGTTAGTTTTCTTTAATGTAAATGATAACCAGTTTCTGGCTAATAGTCTCAGATTAATTAATTTGCTTAATTACTGAATGTCCACAAATAACATAGTGCCCTCTTATTTGAGGGAATTGTTCCTCCCCTGACCCAACCATGCTGTTATAGAGGGAATTGGCTATCATTGTGCCCAAGAACTTTAATGGCATTTTTGGACACTTGAGGAAAATCACACTAATTAGCACATCCTTCTACAACATTTTAAATCTGAGGACTGAAGTCTGTGCAATGTCCCTTGCATAGCAAAACTGAGAACATACTAGCCTGAGAGCTGCCAAAGCCATGCGAGTGATAGTCGGCTGTAAAAAGCCTGAGAGAAAATACCAAGGTGAAGATGGAGAGAATGAGCAATACCTGATGTTTTTCACATCCCTGTTCTCAGCCATTTCTGAAAATAGCTACTGCTTTGTAATTCCTGAAGTCTGGTTAGGTACACCACAAATGCCACTCTCTGAGTAAGTGTGTTGCAGTTGAATTTCTTCCATTTACAGTGAAAAGGAATCTTGGCTGGATATTCTGATGAATGCCCTATTATTTCTAGGACTGACTTTTTTCTCACCCGTCTACAAGATTCCACAGCTGCGTAGTCTAAACTGGATTAATACTCATCGTGTAGAGAATCAGGCTTCAAAAGCAGGAGAATTTGTCACCCTTCACATTCTAGACTTTAACAGCTCCTGGTAGATTATGGAAAGACTCAACTGATTATTTCAGCCTCTACTGATGTACCAACATTCGGGCAACAAAAATCACTGCATATACATACTAGAGGCCAAGTGCACAGAATTTGTGCACAAGTGCGGTCCCTAGGCCTGGTTAACAATTGATGCCCAAGCATCTGGTGTGGAAGTGCAGGTCCTAGCTGACCTCTGGGCCCTGGGGAGCACTGCTGCCCCCACACCCCCACGTCCCACCCTCCACCTGAGTCATTGAGCCCCTGCCCAGCTCCCTCAGCGCCTGGGAGCCGGGCGCTGGCCCCACCCCCTGCTGCAGCCACTGGTCGAAGTCTGCGAGGTGATCGGTGGGGCAATTGGGCCCCACTCGCACCTGCCTTGGCCTGGTGCCGCCCAGTCACCTGCTCCACCATCCCGCTGCAGTTCCGCTCTCGTCGGGGCCCATCGGGGCCAGCAGCACCTCCACTGTCACCAGTTGCCAGTGCTGTGTTGCTGACACCCGCCACATTCCACGCTGCCCCCTAGTGGTCAGCACACGGCATAGTGAGTGGTTGAACTCCCGAGGGGACAATTTGCATATTAGGCTTTTATTATATAGAATGAACTATAAATCCTAATACACATTAAATCATTGCTCAGCAATTTAAATTCATTCCTTGTCCAAAAAAGAATGGTCTCTCTTTTTCACTGCCCTTCATTTTTCTTATATTGATATGGCCATTTATACATTCATTAAAATATATCTGCTAAAAATCAAGTATATTTCAGATGCATAATGAGAACACACTATGATGCAAGCCTTACAACACAATGGAAAATCACTGTTCACCACTGTGTTTTGAAGTTGAATTTGTTAGCCACCCTTATTTTACTTGGAAAATGAGACATTATAAAATACTATAATCTTTGCTTGATGTTTAATTATGTCAGTTTGACTGGGCTAAGGGGTGTCCAGGTAGTTGGTAAAACATGACTTCTAGGTGTGTCTGTGAGGGTGTTTCTGAAGGAGATTAACATTTCATTCGGTAGATTGAGTAAAGAAGACTGTCCTCACCAATGCAAGTGGACATCATCTGATCCATGGGGCCCAAATTGAACAAAAATATAAAGGAAGAATGAAGTTACCTTCCATTCAAGCTGGACATCCATCTTCTCCTGCCCTTCGACATCAGTGCTGGTTCTCTGGACTTTGGTCTGAGAGTGTGACTATAGCATTGGCCTTCCTGGGTTTCAGGACTTCAGGTTTGGACTGAAACTACACCACCAGCTTTCCTGGGCCTCCAGCTTGCAGATAACAGATTAAGAGACTTCTCAGCCATTATCATGTGAGCCAGTCTCTCATAAGAAATCTCTTTCTATCTATAATAATAAAAGCGTAATATGCTAATTAGACCGAATGGCTGAACAGTGGAATGACCATCTGGATGATCTTCCAGACAAAGCCAGTGCTGCGAGGGCCGAGCCCCTTGCACAAATTTTGTGCATCAGGCCTCTACTATATCTGTATATAGCCTATTGCAGGGGTCCTCAAACTTTTTAAATAGGGAGCCAGTTCACTGTCCCTCAGACCGTTGGAGGGCCGGACTGTAGTTTAAAAAAAAACTATGAACAAATTCCTATGCACACTGCACATATCTTATTTTGAAGTAAAAAAACAAAACGGGAACAAATACAATATTTGTATTTGCATGTGGCCTGCGGGCCGTAGTTTGAGGACCCCTGGCCTATTGATTCTATCTTGTCTAATAGCTCTTTAGAGTTCATCAGAACCAGATGAATGAGGTCAGAATCAGCAGGTTATTTAACACAGGGGTATTGAGGAAACTAACCTCATATGCCCAACAAAGCTTATCATTTTGAATGAAAGATTTCCATAATTCTAAATGTTTTTCTTTCTTAAAACAAACATCCAGAAACGCAAGATTATAAGTTACTTGTCCTTGGAACTATCAAAACTTATAATATCACAGAAAAAAATCATTCCCTTTTTCTAGAAAAAAAAATATCCTTAAGAAAAGGGATACAGAACAAAATAGATTCCACTTAATTTTCATGGTAACTGCCATGTACATATTTGCTAAGCCTTATTACTTTTCTATATAAATGCAAGTGATAGATAATCCATTGCTTTACAAGATCAGAAGCACTGTGTGAGCAGCTTCTTAAACATTATCATTAAAATTTTATCACCAAATATTAGCTTGACATTTGTGGCCTCAAGGATCAATTCTAATATTAATCAAACTTGGATGAAAAATGTCTGGAGCTTATATATATCTCCCACAGAAGAATCAGAGTACAGAATACAGGCCACTACAAAAATTCCTAAAAATGTTACAAAGCAATTAGTTTGGTCCAAGAGTGTTTAAAAAGACAGTGAGCATACAGGGGCAAGAGAAATGCAGTATCCATGCATTGGTGGAGTCCAAAAAGTCTCCACGGAATGAATAACATTTCCTCTGGATCTAGGATACATGAGATTTTTCAGGAGAAAAACAAATAGGTAGAGGGTCTGTTAGTTTCCTAAGGTTAAAAAGGCTGTAATAACAAGATGCTTCTAGACTTGGTGTCCGAGAACAGCAGAAATGTATTCTCTCACTGTTCTTAAGTCTGGAAATCAAAGTGTTAACAGGGCCATCCTCTAGGGAGAGATCCCTCCTGGCCTCTTCCAGGTTCTGCTAGTCCCAGGCATTCCCAGGTTTGTAGAGTATAGCTCCAACTCCTGTCCTCATCTTCACAAGGCTGTCTCCTCCCTATGTGCCTCTTCGCTTTTTACAAGGTCACTAGTCATCCTGGATTAACAGCCTACCCCACTCCAGCATTACCTCATCTTAACTTAGTATATCTGCAATGACCTGTTCCAAATAAGGTAACATTCTGAGGTACTGGGGATTACCAGTTCAACATAGCTTTCTTGGGAGACACAAATTAGCCATCTAAGGCCACTCTAATGAGAAGAAGGCATTCTCAGCAGGAGAAAAAACTTGAAAAAAATTCTCATAAATTTCACAATTAATCTTCTTTGGTTTAGATTTGAAGTAAACATTTTGTTTTAATGTTCCTTAGATCATTAACTTTATATGCTATTCCACATTTGAGCATAAAATAGTCTTTAGCTAACATGTAGTAAAAAATCAGTTTGATATATTTCAAGCCTTTACATGGCTTATTTTCATTATTTAAGATTTTTCTTTAATATCAGCTGCTTGTTATTTTAGAAAAACTTACTAAAAATGCTTTCATTGTACCACAAAGCAATAGCAGTGTTTCAGCTCTATTGTAATGAGTTGAATGTTGTCCCCTCAAAAAAGATGCATTAGAGTTCTAACCCCAGTTCCTCAGAATGTGACCTAATTGGAGTGGGGATCTTCAGAGAGAAAATCAAGTTAAAATAAAGTCCCTGGGGGGGTGGGGGAGGGTCCTAATTCAATATGACTAGTGTGAACCCCAGAGATAATGGCAGAGATTTGGGTGATGTATCTAAAAACCAAAGAGTATCAGAGATTGCCAGCAAACCCTCAGAGCTAGAGGTCATGGAACAGATTCTTCCTCAGGGCACTCAGAAGGAACCAACCCTGCTGACACCTTGACCTTGGACTTGCAGCCTCAGGAACTATAAGACAATAAACTCCTGGTGTTTAAGCCACCTAGTTTGTGGGACTTCGTCACAGCAGCTCTAGAGACTAACAGAAACACGCAGGAAACACAAGCACTAAGTATGCAGATGGGCATTCCAAGTAGTAAAGAATTCATACAAAAAAGGAGATAACAGAGATAAGACAAACATTTCTGCTTTTAGAGTGGGGAATGTCGATGCAAGGGTGATTCTCCTGCCCATCCATTCTCATCTAGGCCTGCTCTCTTCCTTGTCCCCGGATTTCCATGCTTCAGAAAGAGTGGTCTTATTTCACATGTTTTAATGTGCTATGGTTCCTGATTCCTCACACATTCTGTCCCTACCACTTAGTCAACCCCTTTTATGAATTATTTATATAGCAATGTAAATATCACTTCCATCCAGAAGACTTCTAGACCCCCAAAATAGGTTAGGTTCCCAAAAGCTCTATATTTCTCGGCAACTACTCAAAATAATAATGTTTTTATAATTTTTATTCAATGTCTGTTTAGATTCCAGACTTTAGAATTCATTAGGGCGAAGACTATATATGTTCACTGAAATTGTTCACATGTTCTGTTTCTAAACTATTTAGTGAAAGAACCTGACAGTGCTAAAATTTCCTGAGATCATTTAATCCATCAGTCTCTATTCCCTATGTTGCTCCAGGACCAAAAATATCATCACTACTCAAAAGGCAATTCTATTAAAAGACCACCTAGACTTCCTACTAGAGCAGTGGTTCTCAACCTTCCTAATGCTGCAACCCTTTAATACAGTTCCTCATGTTGTGGTGACTCCCAGTCATAAAATTATTTTCGTTGCTACTTCATAACTGTAATTTTGCTACTGTTATGAATTGTCATGTAAATATCTGATATGCAGGATGTATTTTCATTGTTACAAATTAAACATAATTAAAGCATAGTGATTAATCACAAAAACAATATGTAATTATATATGTGTTTTCCGATGGTCTTAGGCGACCCCTGTGAAAGGGTCGTTAACCCCCAAAAGGGTCGCGACCTGTTACAATGAGAAAACCAGACAAGAACCAAACAGCGCTCTGAGAGTTTG
>NW_005873072.1:0-17525 GCF_000147115.1 Myotis lucifugus | reverse complement strand
TGGTGGAGCCTTGAAAACTACACAGTTTTACCCAATTAAAAAATGCACCTGGCATGGCATTGGGTGTATCTAGTCTCTGGCCTACAAGGTCAGACAGCTAATTTATCTCCCCCATTATTCGGGCAGGCTAGAAAGCAAAGTTACTTTTTCAGAATAAGAGGCTGTCCAAAGAATAGCAGAGAATTCCAAACAGTAGTTTTACAGAATAGGGGTTTTCCTTCACAGTTAACCCCCCAAAGGGTCGCGACCCACAGGTTGAGAACTGCTGTACTAGAGTGTTTTACATGGTAATTCAAAGACAGCCTTGTGCAGGTATGTTGCTGTAACTATAGCTGTAGTAATTTAGATTACACTTACTTTAAAAAATAAAGTACTGTTTTGTTGACGGCTTTATTGCCAGTTTAATGCTACTCAAACTCACATGTTCTTGCAATTAGGATAGAATCCTATTAGAAGGAAATTTGAGTAGCTATAGGCAGAGTATTTTTCTAATAAACACATTTAATCTTATAATTTGTCTCTCACGTGAATACAAGTGAACGTTCCCATTTGTTTGTGTATATGTTAACATACCTTTAAAACAAAGATTGGCTCATATAGACGCAAGACCGTATTTCATACACAACTCTGTTTAGTTTTCTTTCATTTTTCTTGTCATCTTCTAAAATGCAAATATGATGATGTCATTTTCCAAAACAAAATACGGTGCTGGCCATGTACAGTACTTTGAAAACTTTTACATTTATTTGAATGGCTTTTAATCTGGTTTCAATCTGTTTCTTCTTTCATCTGTACCATTATATCTTATTTGTTGACTTGTTCCTAAGTATTGCAAGATCTTTTGACTTATATTTACTTCATATCGGTCTTCCCACCACACTATTTAGGAGATCCTTGAAATTTTACTATTGTTATTGTTGATATCCATTAAGAATAGAGTCAAATGTCACATTTTCTGTGAAGCTTTCCATTGGCAAACAAAAATAGTTACTTTCATTATTTTGTTTATTCCACTATCAGAATATATGACATAACTACATTAATTAGGGGAATTTGAAAAATCATTTTTTCAATTGAAATTAAAATTTCAGGAAGAATATTATCAAAATTAAATTAGTAGTTTTAGGAAAAGTAGAGAAAGGGGTGGATTGGGCAGTTGTCAGAAGAGATTCTGTAAATTTAGTCTGTGAGGAACCCAGACTTATTTGTGGAGAATGAGCCATTTATAGAAAACATCACCTGAAGGGCATGGTAAACAAGAACAGAAAAAGAATAAGTTAATAAGAAGGAAACCCAGGGACAAAAAGTCACTCAGAAACCCATGACAGCAGGCTGTGCCAGAGAACTTTATCTGCAGCCAAGAATAGCCTTAGTGCCATATCATGTCTAGAAATTAGAAAATGTATGAAGAGAAAAGAGAAAAGACAAAGGCAAAACAAAGATCCACAGATGGACCCAGCATTAAGTGGATTACTATGACAGGAATTCAAACCAAAAAAATATATATGAGAGAAGAGCTGTCAGAATTGGAATCACCATGTGGATGTCAGACTCAAGCTTGATACCAAACCCCAAATACTTGTGATGAAATTTTAACTCATTTATACCTTACTTCAGTGATTCTTAAACCCGCATGATTATCAAAATGACTATTGTCTCTTAAAATAAAAATCCCAAATCCTACTTCCAAAGATTAGGATTCAATAAATCTGTGTTAAAAATAAACAAATTAAAAACAGATAAAGAAAGGTCATTCTATGTTTTCAGCCTGTTTGTTCTAAGGCTCAACCTGTCATGCCTCTACTTTTCTATTTATCTAGAGCTTTTCATTTCATTTCACCAGTTTCCCATTGAAAACTCTCTCGTCTGTAATAGCCATTCTTCTCAGTTTTGTGGCTTGGATATCTTGCTCTATGTGATGCTTTTATTTCTCTTTCAAGGAACAATTCCAGGTGCCTGAACATGTGCTTTCTTCTCCTTTCCCAATAGTTCTCATCTTCAAATCACTGATTGTGAGTAAGCCCGTATCTTTGATTTCACTTTCATTAGCATCAAGAAATTTTGACTTAGCAGCTTCTATCCTCACATTTCTGTCAACAGATTCATCAAGAATCTTTACAATTAATATGCTTGTGCTAGTGTTAAATGGTACAGTTGAAAGCCTATAATTACCACATCAATATCTAATTAATACTAACATTTCAACCATATATTTCAGCTGACAAATCTCTGATTAAATGAATGAGCTAAATAAGTATTCAACAAACATTTATCTACAACTACTGTCTGAACTATAGTAATTAGATGAAGATTGGGGAACAATGACAAATCAATTCCAAAAGCCAATTTACAATCTCACAAAAAGAAAAAAAGAAAACCACAATGAAGCCATGTTTTGAGGTAAATAATGGTGAAATAGTAGCACATGTGTTACATGCAGACCATGTATAATGAAATGTTTTATTATGCCCTATTATATTTTAATGCAGGAGTAGGATATGTTTTTCTAAAAAGAGACAGATAATAAATGTCTTTAGATTGATGGACCATATAGTCTTTGTTGTAGTTATTCAACTTTGCCACTATAGTATGAAAGCAGCCATAGACAATATATAAATGAGTGGGTCTGGTTGTATTCCAATAAACTTTATTTACAATAAAACAGATAGGTGGCTGAATTTGGCCCCAGATTATATTCACCAGTGCCTGTTTTAGTGGATATGATTTGATTTATTGTATATAATATACTGGTGCAATGAACTTTGGAATTTTTTTCATTTTATAAATCCTTTGCATAATATATATTAAATATATGATAAAATTCAATTATGTAGAATGTAGCAAATTATATTATAATATAAAAATTCCAGAATTCATGCCCTGCCGGTGTGGCAGAGTTGCTTGAGTGTCGTCCCATGCACCAGGAGGTCGCCAGTGCAATTCCTAGTCAGGGCATATGACTGTCTTTCGAGCTCAATCTCTATTAGGGAATGTGAAGGAGGCAGCCAATTGATGGTTCTTTCTCATCAATGCTTCCATCTCTCTCTCCCTCTCCCTGCCTCTCTCTGAAATAAAAAAAAACACTTATTTTTTAAAGGTTCTAGAATTCATGCCACCAAATACAGGGTGGGGCAAACTAGGTTTATGGTTGTGAGTATGCAAACACAAGTTATTCTTTTATTATTATTGTATTACTAGAGGCCTGGTGCACGAATTCGTGCACATTGAAAGGAAATTAATTAGAAGAAATATTTTAATATTGCTATTTGCCCTTTCTCTATATTAGAAGTGTCAACCAAATTCACAATCAACAATGACAGATGGAAACACATGCTTTTGATTGGTGCCAGTGGAAGCTTTATATATATATAGATAAAATTGCTTAATTAGACCTGCTTTCTGATTTAGCTAAACTTTTTTCCAGCCCAGTGAAGCACCCCAACTTCTCTTTCAGATAACTGTCAGCAACACAGCAGTAAATATCAACACGAAGCAGATTATTATTCTAGATCACGCAGGGAGAACAAAGGGTGAAATATTTAACTATAGCAGTGTTTGACTATATTCTGTGCAGTGAGAAAACCTGAAGTCATTTTCAAGTTTCACCATTTCTTACTTCTTTTTAGTTGGGTCAAGTTTATAAACTTTCTAAATCTCCTTTTTCCAGCTAATGAAAATAAAATAGGATTCTACTGAGTCTCCTATCTACCTACTCCAGGACTTCTGTGAGGATCAAATGAGATGAAGCACGGGAAAACGCTTCACAGACATTTGGTTAAAGTGTAAAATGTTTGCACCTGGCTATAAAACAAGTTGTATTCCTGGGCTGAAAAAACTTTAAGAAGGCTAGTCACTAAGGAGAGGAAGCTGGGTGTTGCTACATGATGTCATTACCTGGTGCCCACATAGACCATTTCCAGGCTGGGCTGGGCTGTGGGCCTCATTTTGTGCCATGGGGTCGTGGCAGCATTGGCTGCGATTTGATGGGGTGTCTCTCCAGGATGGTGGCGGGGCCTATGTCCCACTTGGGGGAAGCCAAGTGTTGCTTTGTGGGTGCCAGGTCCATGGTGCCGTTTATTGTTAAATGGCCAGTGTGCATCATGGCAGCTCCTGCTTTGAGCATCTGTCCCCTGGTGGTCAGTGCACATCAAAGCGACCGGTTGGACTGTCAGAGGGTCACTTAGCATATTTGCCTTTTATATATTTAGATTTTCCATGCGAATAACTGTATTTATCACATACTCTTTGCTGCATGGTGCAAGGGGAAAGAACAGAAAAACATTTATTGGTATTAACATTTGTTTAATTGGAACATAGAAGCATAGGATGACCAGTGAATGGTGAGTCACTGGTCAGCAACAGATCAAGAAAGACATAGGAATAGAGAAGCTTATTGCTCCTGGAGGAGGCACACAGCACACCTGGGGAGGCCACGAGGTAACATCAGCACTGGAGGAAGCAGGGAAGGGTTCTTCCCTGGTGCTCTCAGAGGGAGCATGATTTGTTTGATTTTTCGATTGTTCACCTCTGGAACTCTGAAAGAATGCATTTCTATTGTTAAAACCACCTGGTTTGGGTCATTCCTTACGGCACCCCTAGTGGGAAAAAACACACATATCTTCTCAAAGCTGTGCTGAGGGATTGTTCTTGATCCTCTCAGTTGACCTAGTTAGGGATTGAGAAAACAGGTGACATACAAAAAATCCACTCTACCATTTCTACTTCATTAAGCCTCGGACATCCAAAGATCTTCTGATTTCTAAATATGTGTTTGTAATATTGGCCTAATTGTGCCCTAATTACATTGGCAATGGGGTCATTAATGCCTTTAAATAGAATTAGACCAGAGAATCAATTCCAGATTTCCAACCTCAAGTCTGTCCCCACTAAAGCACTTCTGGTACCAAAAAAATTATTAATTTTGTTGTATTCAAGGAAATAGAGGCACTACAATTTTTCTAAGTTATCAACTAATCAATTTTTCTTCATTACCATTATAATAAAAATAACTCTGTGTTTCTAATTGTACAACAGAATTTCAAAGAGTGAAATTCAATTTACTTAATCATTCATATATTGTTCATCTTCTGGCTATTCCCTTCAAAGCAGATAAATAAACATAAACTAAAAAAAAACTTGGATTTTAACTATAAGGAACCACAAGATCTCAGAGGAGAAAAACAAATATAAAAAATGGAAGACCCAACTCATACTTAAGGGACTTTAACATTATATTTGCAGGAACATGTAAAATTTGTAGATATATATCTAGTCTCTTCTGGTGACCCTTAGGATTACTGCCACCTTTTCTATAATATCTGCCTTGCTGCCTTGTCTCCATTTATCCTTGAGATAAAATACAGAATGAAAGAAAGAAAAAACATTCTCCTAGGTTGATGTCAGTATATTTCAAAGGTAGGTAAAACAGTGCATAAAAGTAGAATTCAAGCTTTCACAGATGGGAAATTTTCATATCCAGTCATTCAGTAATTATTTTTTTATTATTATTCAGGATACTCGAATAAAAACACATAAGAGTCAAACTTAAATGTTATGATGATTTAAGAAGGCTTAAATATCCTCTATTACACATATTCAAGTACTTCGAGGAAACTTTGATCTATAATGTTATTCTCAATACATTAGCTATTAGAATAGTATCATTTGAAGAAACACAAGTTATTATACGTTGAGTTGTTCGGTCACGGGGGAGTAGAGATGTAGAATTTTCATGTGTGCACCTCCTATAATGAAATATCCCAGTTGAACCTGCCCAAGGAGGTCTGTGAAGCTAAAAGGAACATAATTTCCAGAACAATATCATAGTAGCCAAAGATCAAGCTCCAGAATTAAATGACTCAATTGGAAACCAACTCCTAAAATTGCTACTGGTGAGAACTTTGAGAAGTTATTTAATTTCACTGTGCCTGAATCACTTTTTTTGTAAAAATGATGGTCATAATAATTCCAAGCTCATACATCAAAGATATAAATATTTAAAGTTTATGAAGCACATGGCAGACATGCAACAGGGTAATTAAAATTGCTTGTTAAAGTTTCAAAGGTATTTGGTCTAATTGAATAAAGACACAGAAAGCACCTTTTGGCCTTGAGACATTTAAGTTCCTCAAATGCAGAGTAAATGGCTATATAATTCTGCTTTAGACATTCTTGCAATTGTAACCTAGATGTGTCATTTTTTTTTTTTCAGGGCTTAAAAGTAAAGCTTCCTTTTTATGCCTCATCAGAGGAAGTGTAGTTTTTTGTTATCTTTGGGTTATTTTCTCCTTCCTTCCTTTCTTCCCTCCTTCTGTCCTGCATTTTCCTTTCATTCTTTTTTTGTTTCCACTACATTTATTCCTAAAATTTAAAAAGAAAAAAAAACTAATTCTCAGTTCTCTAGTGGCTCTCATCCCTCCCTCTTGCCCACACAACTCCTGACCCATTTTCTCAAGGTCTGTTCCAAACTGAACCTGTTCGCTGTGTTTTCACAGAATACAACCCGTGTCAGAGATGTAGGGGAAGAGGGTTAGAAAAGGGCCACAGCGCCAGCAATCCAGGTTCCACCCAGAGTTAGGTCAAGTGGAGAGCCACAGAATTCAGGCAAAGAAGGCTGCTGGCCTCACAATGACATAGTCTAACTCAACGGTTCTCAACCTGTGGGTCGCGACCCCTTTGGCGGTCGAACGACCCTTTCACAGGGGTCGCCTAAAACCATCCTGCATATCAGATATTTACATTACGATTCATAACAGTAGCAACATTACAGTTATGAAGTAGCAGCGAAAATAATTTTATGGTTGGGTCACAACATGAAGAACTGTATTTAAAGGGCCAGAAGGTTGAGAACCACTGGCTAAAATGGGCTGGAGAAGAGATAGAACAGACCCCTCAGAGGCTTTATAAGATGCCTCATGAGCCGTGTCAAATGCCAGGAGAAGAATGGGGAAGACAGGGAGGCAGTCTTTTGGAAAGTGTCACAATTCTCCCAGGTGGGGAGGTGGGGAACGTTTACAAGGCACAGACAGCCTTGCTCATTTTGCCATAAAAATGGACTCCAGTGTTGAGAAGTCACAGAGATGCCACAGGCATTGAGAAAGGCCGCAAGGGGATGCCCAGTCTCATAAAGCACCATTGTCACAGACCATAGCAGTGGGATCATGTTATTGACCCAGAAACTGTGAAATTCAAAAGCAGGGAGAGTGGCCTTTCAGGGGGAGACTCTGTCCCAGTGATCCACACCGGACCCCAGGTCAGGCAACCTGGTGAGTTTCACAGAGAAGCTGACCATACTGGGTGGGTGGGGGGTCCCATACAAATAAAAGCAAGCAGCTAGAGAAAGGGAATGGTGGTCGGCTGTTCCAGGGAACAGTACTGCCTCTCAGGAATTGACAGCAATACTGTGGACATGGTAGCCAGGTGCACAGGAAACAGCAACAAAGAGGGTTCTGGTTTAGCATCATTTGTCCAGGGTAAAGAGGCTTCAGGAAGCAGCTGAGGGAGCAAAGTTGGGGTCCTGAGGGCAAGGCTCTACAGGCTGGATCAGAAGGAGTGCACACTGCACCACTGGTGAGAACTCAACTCTGGACCCCAAATGGAGGCAGTGGGGATGAGAGTAGACACCACTGACTGAGGCGGTGGGTGGAACAGCCTCGCAGAGGCCATCCTGGAGCCACCGGAAAAGGTATGACACGACCACTAGGTCAGAGCAAGCTCCTTCCAGCCTGCTTGGGAAGGCACAGTCTCAGAGAGGAAGTCCACCGAGGCACCATGTCCTTGTATCAACAATGGCCCTTTTTGGCAAAGTGCCAGCAGACAGGGCGGTCAGATCTGTCTTCCATAAGCTGGGGTGCATCCTGGGTGGGCAGGTATCTTGATAAGACACCAGCTTTTGAGCCTTCTATGGTTTCTTTGCTTTTTGTGAAAGTCTGCCCTGGAAAGACTGCCATGGACTGGTCCAGAAAATTAAGCTCACCATTCCCACCCTCCACCAACCATGACCATACAGGCCAGAACTGGGGCCAGGTCTTTCCAAATTGGTCCTCTGCCCTAGGGAGGAGCCAGGAGATGCAGCACTGGTACAATCAATCCCTGGTGCCCTTGACCCGGGAGGACCTCCATGAAGAGCAGTGGGACTTGCACGCTTCTGTCTCCAGTCGCTTCCAGTTCAGGCAATGGGGTTACACCCCTGGCTGCTGCTGATTCGACTTCTTCATTGGGCATCATGGTTGCAGCAGGATTTTCCTTTATTTCTTTTTAAGCCACATTTTCTTATGCAGGCATTTATTGAAAGTCTCAGGGAGTTACATATTTCGTTGTTTAACCTCTACCAGACAGCTCATTTCAAACCTTATCTTCACTCTTTGAAGTTTTCCGAGGCGATGGTTATGGAAGTATTTCCACAGTAATCCATTCAAAATGTAGACACAGCCCCACACTGAGAAGAGACAGTTATCGTTAGTAAGAACATCACCGTAACAATAGAAAAGTAATACCAAATTCTCTATGTGACTGCAGGCCCCAAGTCAAAGTAGGGATATAGGCCCTACTTTTACTCTCCCAAAGTTACTGTAAAAGTTACTCTGAACCAAGCAAACACAAACTCTTCTGTAACACACCGCTTGCCATGGAGTACTACTCAGCCCTCAGAGAAAGAGAAGGCTATTCTTGCTTTCATGAACAAAACCCTGGGTTCGTGGTGTTTTTCTTTTACTCTGGTCAAACTTACGTTCAATGTTTGAAGGATAATCTATTCCAGAAGATATCAATCTTGACATTTCAAGCATCAATTTTGCACTAAAAATATGACAACAAAATAGTAAAAGTAGACGTGCTAATTTGTGAATCTCTTTTAAAGTATCAAAAATAGATGTTTTGTGCTCAATTTTTGAAACCAACTACTATAAATGGTGTCAAATGTTTCAAACATCTATTGACAAGGTCTGGTAGTTGGAAATCCACTTAAAATGGAATAATAGCCAAGACCGGTTTGGCTCAGTGGATAGAGCGTCAGCCTGCGGACTGGGGGGGTCCCGGGTTCGATTCCGGTCAAGGGCATGTACCTGGGTTGCAGGCACATCCCCAGTGGGGGATGTGCAGGAGGCAGCTGATCGATGTTTCTCTCTCATCGATGTTTCTAACTCTCTATCTCTATCCCTTCCTCTCTGTAAAAAATCAATAAAATATATTTTAAAAAAAAAGAAAAAAAAAAGAAAATGGAATAATATATTTTTAAAAGAAAAATTATATACTAATAAATCACTCATAAAATAAGCACATTGAGTAAGTGAAGAAGCTCACATTTCAATTTGATGGCATTCATCACTGATCTATTGTTGGAGAGAGGCCTAGTATGTGAGATTCCTATACAATCATGGCTGAGGTCTGATCACAATGGTGAAGGTGGTTTGACTCCCATATATTGGTATGGTAAAGCGCTGCCTTTAGCCACTTCAAGACATATATTTATTTATATACTAGAGGCCCGGTGCAGGAAATTCGTGCATGGATAGTGTCCCTAGGCCTGGCCTGTGATCAGGCAGATCTTCCCCAGCTGTTGGCAGCCGGCCCTGCCCCTGTCACCGGTCGCCCTCTGTGTGTAGGGCGACTGGAGGGGCGATCGGGGGCCCCGCTCCCACCTGCCGTGGCCTTGCACCGTCTGCATCCACCTCCGGTTCCCCGTTCCCCATTGGACGATTGGAGCCTGTGGGCTGGGGGCAGCTCCTGCATTGAGCATCTGCCCCCTGGTGGTCAGTGTGCGTCATCACAACTGATTGTTCCGCGGTCCGGCCGATTTGCATATTACCCTTTTATATATATAGATTCACTTGAAATTCATGTGCATAAAGTAACTATTCCATAGTTTATGATAAGCCACCTTCATTGCAAGATTAAAATCTTGTTTGAATTTATTTGATTATATTTCCTCCTTAAACTTTCACCATCACCACCATTCCTTTCCTCCCATTAGCACACAGTCTTAAGATTTTGTTAAAATTATTTTAATATAGTATCATTGTCTCCCCTAGGAGAAACGTAAAACAGGTTGCTAAGATAAAAATGACATGCTGGGGAGAATTTCACTTTCAATGCACTTTACAAAGACCCCTTGTTTTAAGGGTTTATCCCCACACTACACACGACAATAATAGTAAAGTAGTCAAACTACAAAAAAAAAAATCATTCCTTTCAAATGTTTTGCATTTACTGTTTTAGGGCAATAGAAAGTAAAAGTTCAAGTTTTTCCAGCTGTAATTGTATTCCACGTAGATTTTTCCCACAAGGTCTACAATAACGAGTTGAAATTTCTTCCCAACATGCATTACAGAGTCATAAACTTTTATTTGTTCAAATGCCAATATAGATGTGCAGGACCTAGCTTCATTATACATGAGCTATAACGGATCTGAATCATAATTACATGATTTTAAGAGGCACAAAAGAACCCACATTACTGCTAGTGATTTACTGTAGCCTCCTCCATAAGCCTCAGTTTTCAATACAGAAGCAATTACATGGAAGGAGACACAGAGAATAAGGATACTCTTCTATATGATTATAAACTGATGGTGCAAAAGCAATAGAAACCCTCTCTTCTCAGTTTTCTGACAGAACATGCTAGTGTCAATTTTCTTAATAAGCACAGCATATGGACTGATTCTTTATTTTAAATTAAATACCTTTTATTTTTCTTAATTGCTTTTTCCATATTGTCTTAAAAATAAATACTAGTATTTCTGATGTGGTGACAGTAATAGTTTTTTTAAATATAAGTAACATTGTAACTCTGTCAAAGAAGAGTGGAGCAAAAGAATTGAACTAGTTATTCCAACTTTGTGAAATCAAACATGCTGCCCTTTGCAAGATATTAGGTAAATTGAAGAACAATAAGTCTCCATTATGCAATTATTACTAACAAGATCAATTTGTGATTTAGATTAGAAACAATTGTCTCTTTTATATTTCTGAGTATAGCTCATAGTTATAAGATAACTTGATGAGAATTGGAGGCTGGTCTTAACAAAAATCAATTTTCACCAGGGAGCAATAAAGAAACCATGCATTCAAACAGTACTATATTGATATGTAGGCAAATAAAATGAGAAATAAAAGTAAGAAGATGTTGAAAGGGAAGGTAGAATATAGATTTACAAGTATTTGCAGCCAGAGCTGCCCAATTCCTAATAAGAAAGGCCGTAACTGGATATTCATCCAGTATCATAAGGACTCCATACTTGGCAAATGCATGTGGCAATGAGACAAAGAAAGGAAAAAAAAATACAGGCACAAAAGTTGAAGAAAAATAATCAGTGAAAATTGTATAGGACCATTAAAAACATGACATTTCAAAATGGAAGGATTGTATATTCAAGTCAAGTTGACAAGATAATCTGTTATACCTGTAGGTTTATTAGATATCTATAATGTATGTAATCAACATTATTAATGACATCATCACAGCTAAAAAAAAAAAATCATTGACTACCTACCATGAGTCAGACACTATACCGTTGTCCACCAGTTCCTCAAGGTAGCTGGTCTCTAAAATTTACAAGTCAGTAAGTAAGGGCTGTCAGAATTTCCACAGCCTGACTGTGAGATCAAACACTATGCCTTGAGTCTTGATTCAGTTTTTCTACCTCATCCATCAATAGAATGAGCTTAGGCAAGTATTTTAGCCATTTAACCTCTTGATTAACCAGACTTATTATATTAGATCAGTGCTGTTGTTTAAAAGTGTACTTATTTATTTTCTATCATTTGTGTCATTGATGCAGAATATAGTATGATAAGCTTGAAAGAATGCTGTTTGCTTATAAAATTTTGAAATATAATGTTCTCCCATTAATTCTTCTTAGACATTTTCTTAATAATAATAGCTCTAGGGTTTACCTGGAACAACCATTTTGCTTTCTTTCCTAAACACTAAATATCCTACCTCAAATTCAAGCTAGCACATCCATTCTACAAAGGCAATTCTCCAAGCCAATCTTTTATTGGCTTAGACACAAGATGCAGTTATTGAGTTTTATCTAGGGTAATTTCTGAAAGTATATTGGTCTCAGATCAAATTTTATAATTCTGGCAAAAGCAAAAAACTCTCTTTCTATTTGCCCACACTAAAGACTGAATTAAATCCAGCACAGTACAACAATTAAAAAACCATTAAAAATAGGTATTAGGCTTCTATGACAACCTTACATTTAGTTCCTAAGATTATGCTTGAGTATATAGAACACTATCAGATTTTGTACATTTTTCTAATAAAGACAATAGCTGTGTAGCTATTTTAAATCACAAACAATTGTAAAATGTTTTATGAGATAAATAATTTATCTTAAAGCAGACTTATCTTCCCAAGTGTCCTTGTCTAAGGCTAAAATTTCCTCCCAATCTTTAAATATATGATCAGTTGAATAACCTGTTAGGTCTTAAGATGTTCTAAAGTGCATAAAGTCAGACAAATAATCCCATTCCACCACTCCATGGGGTAGAAGTAGAACAAAAGAAAACTTCTTAAAACTGGATGTAACTATCAAATATTAACAAAGAGAAGACTTAGGATATAGGGTTTGGATTCAGTTATTCATTTTAAAAATTTATCTAGTTCAGATCATTTGTATTAACACTGACATTCCCTCCATTTATTTTTTGCCTTCTTTTGGATATTAAAGAGCTGAAACATGGATGTGATTGGGGGAGGGCACGTAACAGAAAAGAGATTTTTTTCTTATAGATCCTGGGACACTGAAGGACGTGTCGTAAGAACAGGGCTGTGCAGATAAGGTGACCTCAAAGCACGGGTGGGTCCATTACTCAGAAAAGAAAAGAAATGTTTCAAGTGCAGATCAAGGACAGAACCTATCTGAAAGGAGACAGCATTCTGGTCTCACCTTTTCCAGGGCTGATCTTTGCCAGGACAGGGATAGAAGACAAACCCTAGGAACCCACTAACTTTACATTTTCCCCACCCACTAGCCCCATATAAGAGCTCGTTTGAAATAAAATGTCAGAGCAGTCTTTCCAGGGGGGGTCACCTGCTGCTCTCTCAGGCTGCTGCCTCTCTGACTAGTAAACGCACCACAAAGATCCAACCTCAGTTGTTTGACTCCAACAGCGATGGGCAGCCTGGACCCTTTCGTGTCCTGTAACAGATGGAACAGGTCCCCATATTCTATCTGTTATAAACAGTGTGTTATTGTCCTTGGCAGGATTTACAACGAGGAAAGATGGCAATAAATTACATCTCTCAATCAGTGAATTTTTTTAGTAAACATTCTTTTTTTTTAGGAGTCTTTCTTTCTTTCATTTCTTTCTTTCTTTCTTTCTTTCTTTCTTTCTCCTTTCTTTCTTTCTTTCTTTCTTCCTTCCTTCCTCCCTCCCTCCCTCCCTCCCTCCCTCCCTCCCTCCCTCCCTCCCTCTTTCTTTCTTTCTTTCTTTCTTTCTTTCTTTCTTTCTTTCTTTCTTTCTTTTTCTTTCTTTTTCTTTCTTTTTCTTTCTTAGCAAAGTTCTCTTTCCATCCAGCTTCAAAACTATGTTTATCCCCAATTTTGAATTTGGGTTATTTGTTATTCTGATTAATAGAAGGGTACACAATTTAATGCTGTCATCTGGGAATGGGTCTATATTCTCCATATTATGTAGGTAAGCCAAGGAGTTTTTCTACCAAATTATATTCCCAGCAGGAATAGATGTAGACACTCTAACAAACTCTGGGCACAGTGACATCTGTATCTGTGGAAAGAGACTAATTTGCATGCCATCTGGCACCAGAGAGTTGAGCTACTTAAGTCGTATTGGAGACATTTTGGCTCTGGCAATTAGGGTTACAGCGATGTGGTGAGTTAAATGCTCCGTGCAGAGCTGCTGACAGGAGAATTACAGCCTGAAAAAGACCAACTGGGTGGTGTCACTGGGCTGGCTAGAGTTATTGTAACAAAAGGAAGACATCTAAGTGTGGAAAATACAGAGGCTTATGTGTCATAATAATTCACAGTATTAACGTTTATCCTTAACAAATAAGTTAGTTTTTAAAATAAAGATATTTGCCTTGAGACGCAATAAAAAAGGATAAGAATGTTCTGTTGAAGGTGCAGCATAATGTGTCTGTAAGTAACAGCTTGAGAGAAAATTGGAGTCATTAGGGTGCAATAGGAAAGAGTTTTTATTTCTACTTGATTCAAATTAAATCTGATTCAAAATACATGGGGAGCAGGGGTGGTTATTGCCGGGGATGCTATTAAAGCTTCTGTTTAGCATTTCTGTAGACTCTTCATTAAAATGAGAGTGAGGTGTATCATCCTCTCCTTTGCCTTTCTGTTTACTCTCTCACCACCGCCCTGAACACCATTGCTTCTGGTTGGAGGTAGAATTAGGGACAGCAGATGAAAGGACCTGGAAGGGGAGGCATGACTGGTAACAAATATTATTTCTTATAAGACAATGTTTCAAAAAAAATTATTCACTTTCCCAATAGTGAATTTATAAAAAGAAACTCTGCACTTGGTTTGTGATGCCTGCATTCCAAAAATGAATTAAGGGCCCTAGCCAGTTTGGCTCAGTGGATAGAGTATCGTTCTGCTGACTAAAGGGTCCCAGGTTCAATTCCGGCCAAAGGCACATGCCCAGGTTGAGGACTTGATCTCCAATAGAGGGTGTGCAGGAGGCAGCCAATCAATGATTCTCTCTCATCATTGATGTTTCTATTTCTCTCTCCCTCTCCCTTCCTCTCTGAAGTCAATAAAAAAATAATTTTAAAAAATGAATTAAGGTATTGATTTAATATCTTTCCTTAAAAAGCTCATGGTAGAGTAATTTTCATATATAATTCTACCAACTTCCAAGAAGAAAATACTTAATGCACTCGTTTTAAAATTTTGCTCCCAACAATCCATGTTTTATTTTCTGCCCCCGGTAAGATAGAAGGTACCAAATGATCAGAGCAGAAGCTAATAATTTCCACCAGTGCTAACTGCCACTTTTTTGTGACAGATTGTGTAATCTATGTATATAAAAGGCTAATATGCAGCGTGTCCCCTCCAGAGTTTGACCAGGAGACCAGGAGTTCGACCACTCGCTATGATGTGTGCTGACCACCAGGGGGTGGTGCAAAATAAAGGAAGGCCCCAGCCAGTAGCCAGAAGGCCCTGATCACTGGCCAGGCCTAGGGACCCTACCTGTGCATGAATTTTGTGCGCTGGGCCTCTAGTCATGTTATAATCATCAGCAGTGTTCTCTCAAGTGGAAGGAAATGGTAGGAAATCACTGGCCTACCTCCCTCTAGGGTCATTGATTCACTCAGGCATGAGTCTTATTGAACAATATCCTGAGGCAATCAAAGAAATCGTCTTGCTTTTTAAGAAGTGTAAAGTCTACTATTGGTAAAAAAAAAAAAAGTAGCAAATAAGTAATTGTATGTAAGAGAAGGCAATGTGACAAGAACCCTGAGTCAGTCAAGTGCATCAGGAAAAGGGACAGAGATACCACTCCCAATCATTGAATTTTTTAAACATGTTTTTATTGATTCCTCAAAGAGAGGAAGGGAGAGGGAGAGAAACATCAATTGGCTGCCTCCTGTACACCCCCTACTGTGGATTAAGCCAAAACCTGGGCATGTGTCCTGACTGGGAATTGAACCAGTGACCTTTTGCTGCACAGGCCACACCCAACCAACTGACCCACACTGGCCAGGGCCCAATCATTGACTTAGCAAATATTTGGTCAGTTCCAGACATCCCTCTACATATACTAGTATTCCAAATATTACTCATTTAATTCTTATAACAACCTTCTGCGAAACATATTATCTCAATTTTACATATGAGAAAGCTCGAGTACAAATAGGTTAAAATTTTAAAGAAAATCACATACCTAGAAAGATGTCTAAACCCAGACACTCTGGCTTTTCTATATGCACTGAGCTGCCTCCTAGTGAGAGCCATTAGGGCCAACCCTTTAAGTACTGTATTAAAACGATGTGATTGGAGAAGACCAGGAGCATTCTGGGAGATAAAAGCAGCTTCATTGATGGCAGAAAAGCAAAGGACACAGCTAGCTTGTTCAGGTGATTATCATAGTTCAGTTATCTGGAAGAGTATGAAGATGTACAGCTTTATGTAATTTTCCACCAGCACATTTATGAATGAACAAAATTCCAAACCATCTGGCCGTGCCACTTATCCACAGACACCTTCACTTCCAAGTCCCCTTAACCTGATTTTTTTTTTAATATGTCATTTTGGTTTTATTTTGTTTTTTATTTTTAATCAAATTTATTGGGTTAACATTGGTTAATAAGATGATATGGATCTCAAGTGCACATTTCTATGATACACCCTCTGTATATTGCATCGTGTGCCCACCATCCAAAGTCAAATCATCTTCCATCACCATATCTTTGGCACCCTTTACATTTTACTACCCCCACCCACTTCCCTCTGGTAACCAACATACTGTTGTCTGTGTCTATGAGTTTTTGTTTGTTTTTCCTGTTTGTTCATTTGTTGCTTTCAGTTTTATATCCCACATAAGTGAAATCATATAGTTTTTAACTTTTTCTGTATGTGTTATTTCACTTAGCATGATTCTCTCAAGGCCCATCCATGTTGTCACAAATGGCAGTATTTCATCTTTTCTTATGGCTGAGAAGTATTCCATTATATAAATGTACATCTAATCTTGAGTTGAACACAAATGTGTAGCCCATAGAATATTTGAGGATTTTCCATTTATTAGTAATTAATTATTTAGATTATCTCAGGTTTGGAAATGTCTCTCAGTTCTTGAAATATGTTTTACTCATTACAAAAATTATTAAATTATATATAATTCATGATACTGTGGGGGAAATACAATATAGTGGTAAGTAGTGTTAGAACCAGACATACCTGGATTTAAATCACATTTCTGCTACATGCTATTTGTGTATAACATATTTGCCTCCTTAAGGTTCAGTTGCTTTATCTGTAAAATGGGGATAGAAACAGTTACTTATTTCTTCAAATGGCAGCTGTAAATATTAAATTAAATAGCTCACATCAAAATACAGAGTAGAGAACATGGCCCCTATTAATTACTCAGTAAACTTTAGCTACTATTGCTATCATAGCCAATCATCTAATTTTCATGTTGATATAATGAGGCAGGGATTGAATTTTGAGGTATTAACTCCAGCGAACTGAAAGTTTTCAATGTTAAGAATGCTTATTTTTGAATAATGATAAGAGAGTCAGCAAGGTCTAGCAGTTGAATAAGACAAACTGGGTTGGAAATCTAGCTCCATGACTTAGCATACTACTAGCTGTGTGATTCTGAGTAAGTCAATTAGCTTTGTGAGTCATTCTTGGCATCTGAATAAAATAATACAAATAACATCATATATTCAAGAATTATAACGATAAAGAAACTAATATACTGCCAGAAACATAGTAGATACTCAGTAAATATGAACTTTTTGTTTTACAATGCTAATTAAACTCAGTTATTCCCTTCTAAATGTTATATGTGATAAAAGCTTCAAAAGTTAT